>NC_064923.1:358748828-359018828 GCF_023897955.1 Schistocerca gregaria | reverse complement strand
TGGATCGTGACATGTTAAGATACCTGGAATGAATTATGTCAAGTGCAGCATCTTCTAAACAGAAGCCTTCCTAAGTTAGATTATTTTATTTATTGTTACCTCTGATGGCATTTATTCTGTGTGAATGTGGACTGGACGTCTCTAACACAGTTAATTGAAGAGATTATATATCTACCTCTTTCAACCTCAACCGTATAAGGAGACTTTAAATGCGAACATTACGACGCCATATTTGTTTATACAATATGATACTGTAGTGTTCATGTGATGTGTTACGACTGTGAAAGGATCCTGTGACCACTGGAGGTACTTTATCTTACTTAATTTATGTTTACTGCTAGATACAAGTTCAATTTTTGTCAAAACAGACCAAGTTCTGAAATACTGTTTTGTTTTCTGCACTAGACAGTGTCACAACTTCCTCCAAAGAAATCGTAACACAACACAAACACACAAATGCCATATTAACAGATGTATATCCACCTGATGGAGGTTTTAACCTTTGAAACGCGTCGTGGAAACAAATAAACAGTGACTGGTAACAGTAAACTTATTGTTTCATTTAACGTATAAGGAGAACTAAAACGTAGGAGGGGGACAAGGGAGGGAGGGAGGGGGGGGGGGCGTTGGTGCCTCTGACTTCAGTGATCCTGAAGTAAGGGTGGTGCTTCCTGTAACTCGGGAACAGCAATTGTAAGTTATAGACACTGTCTAATGAAAGTTTTTAGCGGAAAGCAATGTGTTGCCGCGCAACGTTTAGGGGTGGACACACGTGTTAGAATTCTGTTCTATCAAAAATAAGTTTATTTTATCTTGCTCTAGCTGTGAGAGGCGAAAAGTACGTGTCCAAACTACTGTATTAGGCACAATGTGAAGTATGGTCGGTCAGATGCGAACGAAGTTATTTTTCCGGTTCATTTCCAACAAAGAATGTTTTTGTTACTGCTTACAGTGAGTATAGAGTGTCTTAGAAATCTTAGAAATCACTACTGATTACGTGCCTCTAACTATCGATTTAACAATTGTTACTTTCACAGCTGAATTCCCATTTGTTTGAAACAGGACGGAAAACATGATTTTCAAACGTGTGCAACAAAAACCTGGCGACCGATTTAAAATAAGCCTCTTGTAGAAAGTCCCGCACTGAGCTAATTCCACATCACGAGACAAAATCACACGATCATGTTTGCCTCAAGTAATTTCTAAAAAGAAAAAGCGAGACACGATCAATGGTTAATGATCCTTAGCTAACTGAATCAAATTTGAAGTATTTGTGCAGGAAAGAAAACTGCAAACCCGAAGCTTGGTTTGAATACCACAGTGATTTATTAGACATTTTGCTCTTTAACATGTATGCCCTTGGTATTGTACATTTGAGCAGACCTAATACCTTTACATCTGAACCTATAGTCAAAGAGGACTTCCAACCACAGAACAATTGTAATTTTTCAAAACTAGGAACTATTGTTAGAAGTTAACGAAGAGGCGGACAAAAACTAAAACCGGACCTTTGAATCTGTAGTCAGAGCAGAAATTCATTCTGCAGTACGGTAAACTCCAAATCAAGTTATTCTGAAAAATATCTGATGAATCTTTAATCTTTTCCTATATCCATACCTATTCGTTATAGTTTCCAGACCAGTTGGAGTTGCATAACGAAAAAAAGTAGCCTTCCTGTTTGTGAAGATGGGGGTTTCACATTAAGGCTTTTCACAAGAAAATCGGTCGCGACGCTAAATGTAAACGTCCATGGTTGTCGGTATAATGCAGTTTCAAGCATCTTTATGACATGTTTATGAGGCGGTGTTAGTTGGTCTGCAGTGTACTCTGTCTCTACAGTGACCAGCTGTTTCTGTGGAAAGTTTGACTACGCATATTAGCAATTTTGATAACACTAATGCTGACATGCTATCGAATGCTTGATACGATCGGTGCACTGGGCAGAAACTGTCAGTAAGTTAGTAGATAGAAAAAATATTAAAATATTCACCACTTGTTCGAAAACTTTGCCGTTTGAACATCTTGGTGAAAACTAAATGGTGTGTTGGGGGGTCCCTTCAACCGAACTTTGTACATATATTCCTTACCGTCGGAGAAAAATTTCTGTACGATAAGAACGACCTACCTATCACAGTTCCTCAGATTTGAGAAGCGTGAAAAACTGCCGCGTCATGCATGAAGATTTAATTCATTCGTTCTTTACTATTTAAGACACTCCTACAACAGAGGCCACTTAAGGAAATCGCTGAAACCTGACAGCGCTTTTGATAGCTTCCAACAGCTAATCGCCAACGGCGGTAGGCGAAAATAATAGCCAATTATAAGAGTTATGAAGAGGCGTTGCCAAATAGACGTTTACAAGATCGTATTGTAGACACGCGAAGCAGATGTACTTACACATTTGTAAGCTTTGCACATTTCTTTGTACGATTGCTTCATAATTCAAGGGCGATTTCACGAAAACATATAAATGGAACGTCTTCAATATTACACTACGAACAGCTCAGTTTTGGTTTCCATTCCTAATAAAAATTGGCAAAAAATTACCCGGTCAATACCAGGTTTCTCAGCTGGTTTGTAAATAAAGCCAAGAATGAAAAAAAAAAGCTCTAACATGTAAGGCACTCACAAACAGTATAATAATTTCTGCCGTCTCTACAAGTTCTGGACAGATAAAGAGAGGATCTTCTAGCTGAAGAATAGCGGAATCACCACTTGCATAAGCGTATAATACTTGTTACTTGACTCACCTGTTGTAAGCGGGAGGCGGTGCCTGTTGCTGCTGCGGCGTCTTGGCGGCGTTAGCATTGCAGGCGGCGCCTTTGAGGTCGCTCACGTTGACGACGGTGTGCTGGTTGGTGCCGTAAGATGATGTCGTCGTGCTCTGCCGACCAAGACCAACAGCTGTGAGTACCATGCTAATCTGCCTCCACCGAGCGTACCACAGTATCTGGCGGGAAGGAAGCCGCTCAGCAAGCGGGAACTCGCGATATCTCGCGCAGAACTTCGCAACTACTTCCTTCCGGCGACGCTACAGCGGTTGCATGTCGATCAACAAGACTGTGGCGCCGCCGCTCGTCTTGTGTTTACATGGCCTAGCAGCGGTATTTGTATTTGCAGGTACGGCAAGTGTATTAGACGTACGAACGCTTGGGTATTGTTACTCTGAGTATTGTCTCGCTACATGACAGCTGTTTACAAGAACTATGCTATTACGTTTATTTAAAACCACCAAACCCGGCAATGCTACGCAATGGCTAAAAATGTATGGTGATTGCATATACATCCTAAAACTTTGTTCCCCTTCTCTCTGCCCATCTTCTCATCACCCCTCTCCCCCCCCCCCCCCCCCCCCAGCTCTTTGTGCATATATTACAAAAAATATAGCGTATGTCCGTCCAAATGTTCATTAAAACATCATGTAAATATTGGAGGTAAATCGGTCAAGAACTTCTCCAGATTCCTGGTAACTACGCTTCCGCTTTACTTATTACAAAAATGTACAGCCTATGTCAGAAAGTTTGTTAGATTGTCCTGTAAAGCCGGCCGGGGTGGCCGAGTGGTTCTAGGCGCTACAATCCGGAACCGCGCGACTGCTACGGTCGCAGGTTCGAATCCTGCCTCGGGCATGGATGTGTGTGATGTCCTTAGGTTAGTTAAGTTTAAGTAGTTCTAAGTTCTAGGGGGCTGATGACCTTAGAACTTAAGTCCCATAGTTCTCAGAGCCATTTTTGTCGTATAAAAACTCGTAGTAAATCGGTCAAGAACTTTTCGCGATTTTCGGTAACAAGTTTTTACCTCTTGTAGATTACACGTGTATTTGTATGGTATGTATATGACTGTCAAATTGAACGCGATAATTATTTTTATTTTTTTTAATACCAAAGCCATCATTACCATCGACGACTACGAACATTAAAAAAATAAAGGAAAAGAACTCAACCAAATCGTTCGAGTCCTTTTTGAGGTGGTGATCTTTCACAATACATTTTGATTTATGATTTCTACAAAAAAATTTATTTCATACTACCTTGTCGTACCAGTTACGAACACAATATACAGGGTGTTTCAAAAATGACCGGTGTATTTGAAATGGCAATAAAAACTAAACGAGCAGCGATAGAAATACACCGTTTGTTGCAAGATGCTTGAGACAACAGTACATTTTCAGGCGGACAAACTTTCGAAATTACAGTAGTTACAATTTTCAACACCAGATGGCGCTGCAAGTGATGTGAAAGATACAGAAGACAACGCAGTCTGTGGGTGCGCCATTCTGTACGTCGTCTTTCTGCTGTAAGCGTGTGCTGTTCACAACGTGCAAGTGTGCTGTGGACAACATGGTTTATTCCTTAGACAGAGGATTTTTCTGGTGTTGGAATTCCACCGCCTAGAACACAGTGTTGTTGCAACAAGACGAAGTTTTCAATGGAGGTTTAATGTAACCAAAGGACCGAAAAGCGATACAATATAGGATCTGTTTGAAAAATTTTAACGGACTGGGAACGTGACAGATGAACGTGCTGGAAGGGTAGGGCGACCGCGTACGGCAACCACAGAGGGCAACGCGCAGCTAGTGCAGCAGGTTATCCAACAGCGGCCTCGAGTTTCCGTTCGCCGTGTTGCAGCTGCAGTCCGAATGACGCCAACGTCCACGTATCGTCTCATGCGCCAAAGTTTACACCTCTATCCATACAAAATTCAAACGCGGCAATCCCTCAGTGCCGCTACCATTGCTGCACGAGAGACATTCGCTAACGATATAGTGCACAGGATCGATGACGGCGATATGCATGTGGGCAGCATTTGGTTTACTGACGAAGCTTATTTTTACCTGGACGTCTTCGTCAATAAACAGAACTGGCGCATATGGGGAACCGAAAAGCCCCATGTTGCAGTCCCATCGTCCCTGCTTCCTCAAAAAGTACTGGTCTGGGCCGCCATTTCTTCCAAAGGAATCATTGGCCCATTTTTCAGATCCGAAACGATTACTGCATCACGCTATCTGGACATTCTTCGTGAATTTGTGGCGGTACAAACTGCCTTAGAGGACACTGCGAACATCTCGTGGTTTATGCAAGATGGTGCCCGGGCCACATCGCACGGCCGACGTCTTTAATTTCCTGAATGAATATTTCGATGATCGTGTGATTGCTTTGGGCTATCCGAAACATACAGGAGGCGGCGTGGATTGGCCTCCCTATTCGCCAGACATGAACCCCTGTGACTTCTTTCTGTGGGGACACTTGAAAGACCAGGTGTACCGCAAGAATCCAGAAACAATTGAACAGCTGAAGCAGTATATCTCATCTGCATGTGAAGCCATTCCGCCAGACACGTTGTCAAAGGTTTCGGGTAATTTATTTCAGAGACTACGCCATATTATTGCTACGCATGGTGGATATGTGGAAAATATCGTACTATAGAGTTTCCCAGACCGCAGCGCCATCTGCTGTTGACAATTGTAACTACTGTAATTTCGAAAGTTTGTCTGCCTGAAAATGTACTGTTGTCCCAAGCATATTGCAACAAACGGTGTATTTCTATCGCTGCTCGTTTAGTTTGTATTGCCGTTTCAAATATACCGGTCATTTTTGAAACACCCTGTAGATGCGACACAAATCAAAAATTTGTGCCGTGTGGGAAGTGGAAAGGAACAGAATAAACTAGCCAGCAGCGACATGTGACGCTATCTACCCGTGTAGGGACTACGATGTTATAAATCATACGTATTTCAACAATCACAGTATCGGAACCCCCTGCGTAAATATTGGGTTTTGAGCAGAGGTTCCTGTTGTTAACCGCTTCAAAATTATTAAGAACTTGAAAACGATAGAGCACACTGGGTAAATATGGGTTTTCGTAGGGGATGAATAATGTAACCATGGAATTCACCATGAACTGAAAAAAGAATTTCGTGACACTTTCGTTGTGTTCGGCAACTCACAAACAGTGAGTGAAACATCAAGAGAACAATTTTTCTTAACTTAATCTTACAGTAAGAACATTTAATCTTTGTTTCGAAAATGACGCTATTCAGTTCTGTACATTCTCATTACACATGGAGATCTGGAGCATTACTCGGAAAGAGTAATGTTATAATTCCTCCCGACAGAAGTTTTCCCGTCTATAGAGCTGGTTCTAAGCAGGCTTTGATAATAAGGTCAATCTGGATTTCTTTCGCCTTTGGTCTCCAAGATAGTTATGACAGAAAGTTGAACCTTAATTTCCATGCCTTACTTGCCGGCTGTAAAGCCAGGCAGCCTTCCGTACAAATTGTTAACACGTTCGTAACAAATTTTATTTGCAGTTCGCACCCTACTAAGCACCTGGAAGGGATGTGATGTAATATCGCAGTTTTATTTTGCGCTTCCAGCGAAACTAAATCCATGTACATACGTGTTATTTTAAATTTACTATCTGGGTGCTCTAGTTTTCTCCCTCTTTACGGAGACGGACACGGCACCAAATAAGTCCATTAGCTCATTGTATTAAACACCTGTTTAAAGATCTCCACTATTAATAGTTAACCGCCACTGCAAGCGACATAACCTGTTTGATGCTATTTGGCGGAAATCAATTAAAGTAAAATCTATTTGCGATGTTTTATTGCAGATCTGAAGATGGTCATCCTTGACCGAAAACGATAGTCTAAGGACTAAACGTTTTATGATCATTCGCAGAAATAAAAGAAATTCCATTAGAAAACCTACCTACCGTCGTATGAAGAGCGCATGCTCGCAGCCGCGTTAAATTTTCGTTCTCGAAGCTACAATAAATAGGTGAAAAGGATACTACTTCAGTGATTTATATGTTTTTTAATCAGACCAGAATTTTATATTCCCAGAATTCAACAAAACACCAGAAGTGAATATAAGTTGTTCTTTATGATTCCCTCGCCCATGAAAAGAGGCGACACGGCCAATGAATTGTTTAAAACTATTTAACGTGAACTCAAGGCATTACCCAAATCAAACAATATAAAATATAAATTTGCTGAACTAGGAGGGGTTCATAATAGAGAGTATACACAGATGTTAACGATAAGACACAGTATTAAATGGTTCGTTTACATTATTAACACTGAGCGAGGTGGCGTAGTAGTCAGACACTGGAATCGCAATCGAGAGGACGGTAGCTCAAATTCTCGTCCCGTCAACAAGATTTAAGTTTTTCATGATTGTACAAGTTGCTTAAAGCGAAAGCCAAGGCTAAACTTTACAACTGGCCAACCACATGCTGCGCTTGTTCGCGTTACAGATGTTGGAAATGTGTCTTTACGTCAATATGGAAGCAGCCAAAGGACAGCAGTTATCTACACTCCTGGAAATGGAAAAAAGAACACATTGACACCGGTGTGTCAGACCCACCATACTTGCTCCGGACACTGCGAGAGGGCTGTACAAGCAATGATCACACGCACGGCACAGCGAACACACCAGGAACCGCGGTGTTGGCCGTCGAATGGCGCTAGCTGCGCAGCATTTGTGCACCGCCGCCGTCAGTGTCAGCCAGTTTGCCGTGGCATACGGAGCTCCATCGCAGTCTTTAACACTGGTAGCATGCCGCGACAGCGTGGACGTGAACCGTATGTGCAGTTGACGGACTTTGAGCGAGGGCTTATAGTGGGCATGCGGGAGGCCGGGTGGACGTACCGCCGAATTGCTCAACACGTGGGGCGTGAGGTCTCCACAGTACATCGATGTTGTCGCTACTGGTCGGCGGAAGGTGCACGCGCCCATCGACCTGGGTCCGGATCGCAGCGACGCACGGATGCACGCCAAGACCGTAGGATCCTACGCAGTGCCGTAGGGGACCGCACCGCCACTTCCCAGCAAATTAGGGACACTGTTGCTCCTGGGGTATCGGTGAGGACCATTCGCAACCGTCTCCATGAAGCTGGGCTACGGTCCCACACACCATTAGGCCGTCTTCCGCTCACGCCCCAACATCGTGCAGCCCACCTCCAGTGGTGTCGCGACAGGCGTGAATGGAGGGACGAATGGAGACGTGTCGTCTTCAGCGATGAGAGTCGCTTCTGCCTTTGGGCCAATGATGGTCGTATGCGTGTTTGGCGCCGTGCAGGTGAGCGCCACAATCAGGACTGCATACGACCGAGGCACACAGGGCCAACACCCGGCATCATGGTGTGGGGAGCGATCTCCTACACTGGCCGTACACCTCTGGTGATCGTCGAGGGGACACTGAATAGTGCACGGTACATCCAAACCGTCATCGGACCCATCGTTCTACCATTCCTAGACCGGCAAGGGAACTTGCTGTTCCAACAGGACAATGCACGTCCGCATGTATCCCGTGCCACCCAACGTGCTCTAGAAGGTGTAAGTCAACTACCCTGGCCAGCAAGATCTCCGGATCTGTCCCCCATTGAGCATGTTTGGGACTGGATGAAGCGTCGTCTCACGCGGTCTGCACGTCCAGCACGAACGCTGATCCAACTGAGGCGCCAGGTGGAAATGGCATGGCAAGCCGTTCCACAGGACTACATCCAGCATCTCTACGATCGTCTCCATGGGAGAATAGCAGCCTGCATTGCTGCGAAAGGTGTATATACACTGTACTAGTGCCGACATTGTGCATGCTCTGTTGCCTGTGTATTTGTGCCTGTGGTTCTGTCAGTGTGATCATGTGATGTACCTGACCCCAGGAATGTGTCAATAAAGTTTCCCCTTCCTGGGACAATGAATTCACGGTGTTCTTATTTCAATTTCCAGGAGTGTAGATACGTCTCTATGCTACTAACATACAAATTAATCGCATTTTGTGGAATGCCCTTGCTCCACATTCTACTTTTTCCATATATTGACGTCTCTGTCATTGAGATACACTATGTGATCAAAAGTATCCGGACACCTGGCTCAAAATTACTTACAAGCTCGTGGTAGCCTCCATCGGTAATGCTGGAATTCGATATGGTTTTGTCCCACCCTTAGCCTCGATGACAGCTTCCACTCTCGCAGGCGTTCGTTCAATCAGGTGCTGGTAGGTTTCTTTGGGAATGACAGCCCATTCTACACGGAGTGCTGCACTGAGGAGAGGTATCGATGTCGGTCGGTGAGGCCTGGCACGAAATCGGCGTTCCGAAACATCCCAGAGGTGTTCTGTAGGATTCAGGTCAGGACTCGGTGCAGTTCAGTCCATTACAGGGATGTTATTGTCGTGTAACCGCCATCCCCGAATTGCTCTTCAACAGTGGGAAGCAAGAAGGTGCTTAAACGTCAATGTAGACCTGTGCTGTGATAGTGCCACGCAAAACAACAAGAGGTTTAAGCCCCCTCCATGAAAAACACGACCACACCACAACACCATCGCTTCCGAATTTTGCCGCTCGACCGTGAAATTCAAATTTTGTCACCTCCCGCCTAACTGTCATAGTACCTGCAGTGGATCCTGATGCAGTTTGGAATTACTGTTTGATGGTCTGGATAGATCTCTGCCTATTACACATTACGACTCTCTTCAACTGTTGGCAGTCTCCTCAGTCAACAGACGAGGTCGGCCTGTACGGTTTTGTGCCAGACATGTCCCTTCACGTTTCCACTTCACTATCACATCGGAAATTAGACCTATGGATGTTTCGGAGTGTGGAAATCTCGCGTACAGACGTATGACACAAGTGACACCCAGTCACCTGACCACGTTCGAAGTCCGTCAGTTCCGCGGAGCGCCCCATTCTGCTCTCTCACGATCTCTAATGAATATAGAGGTCACTGAGATGGAGTACCTGGCAGTAGGTGGCAGCACAATGCACCTGATATGAAAAACGTAATTTTTGGGGGTGTCCGGATACTTTTACTCACATAGTGTATATATAAACGTATGTATAGGCCACTTGCGCCTTCTACATTGAAATGCTGTTAGTGATTTCGTATGAAATAAGACTCTTGATTACGGTTATAAAATTATACGAATTACTGGCGGTATATGGTTGACCCTTTCAGGATTTTCTGCTTTTGCAGCGTACAGGCGTTTCAATTTTTGACATACTAGCTAAGTACTTGGTGTTACCCAGCTATGTATGTATTCCAGTCTTCTATTAGTCCATTTCCTCCTTCCTCATCTTTCTGTCCATCTCCTCCCTTCCCTCCCTCTCAGTCTGTCTCTTCCTCAACCTTTCTCGGCCCACCATCTCCTCTCCTAAATTTGGAATATTATTAATAATTTCGTCTCGTAGGCGGAATATTCGTTGTTGTGACAGGCTGATCTGTAGCATAGCCCGAGCTCTACGCTAGTTTAGTACTGATAGTTCCATTTACCTCCATTTTGTGCTCAATTTCCAGCCGTGATCAAAAAGTCAGTATAAATTTGAAAACTGAATAAATCACGGAATAATGTAGATAGAGAGGTACAAATTGACACACATGCTTGTAATGACACGGGGTTATATTAGAACCAAAAAAATATAAAAGTTCAAAAAATGTCCGACAGATGGCGCTTCATCTGATCAGACTAGCAATAACTAGCATAACAAAGTAAGACAAAGCAAAGATGATGGTGTTCTTTTTGCAGGAAATGCTCAATATGTCCACCATCATTCCTCAACAATAGCTGTAGTCGAGGAATATTTTTGTGAACAGCACTGTAAAGCATGTCCGGAGTTATGGTGAGGCATTGGCGTCGGATGTTGTCTTTCAGCATCCCTACAGATGTCGGTCGATCACGATACACTTACAACTTCAGGTAACCCCAAAGACAATAATCGCACGGACTGAGGTCTGGGGACCTGGGAGGCCAAGCGTGACGAAAGTGGCGGCTGAGCACACGATCATCACCAAACGACGCGCCTCTAGCAATATGGGGTGGTTTTTTTTTTTTGTTCTAATAAAACCCCATGTCATTCCAAAAACTGGTTCAAATGGCTCTGAGCACTATGGGACTTAACATCTTAGGTCATCAGTCCCCTAGAACTTAGAACTGCCTAAACCTAACTAATCGAAGGACATCACACACGTCCAAGCCCGAGGCAGGATTCGAAACTTCGACCGTATCGGTCGCGTGGTTCCAAACTGAAGCGCCTAGAACCACTCGTCCACACTGGCCGGCTATCAATCCAAGCATGTGTGTCAATTTTTACCTCTCTATCTACATTATTCCGTGGTTTATTAAGTTTTCAAATTTATACTGAGTTTTTGATCGCCCGGTATATACCTGCAACAGAAACGCCAAAATGCTCAAAACCAAAGAAAGAAAACGCAGTGGTAAATTATTTATTACTTGTTTATCTGCTCTTGCATGCGAAATGTTTTCCCCCGAAAATTTAGTTCGATCGCACACTATAGCCTTACAGTAATATTTGTCTTGTGATCGAAACTAAGAGAGCTCTACATCATTGGCTTTACATCTCAGCTGTTTTGTCTCACGGTAGGCGTCACCAACATACACTTTCTGTAACTTGAAGGAGGAATGAAAGATAAAGGAAGGAAAAAAAAAGGATTACCGAAATCAGCTGCATCAGAAATTTGTGCGCCATCAGCGGCGAAAAGTGAAGATGTGTCCGTGGAAAGAAGGATTGTCAGTATGCTTCTGTGTGGGCTCTAAACTCTCTGATTTTATTCTCATGGCCTCTTAACGAGATTTACGTAGGAGGGAGCAATATACTGCTTGACTCTTCGGTGAAGGTAAGTTCTCGAAACTTCAACAAAAGCCTGTACCGAGCTACTGAGCGTCTCTCCTGCAGAGTCTTCCACTGGAGTTTATCTATCATCTCCGTAACGCTTTCGCGATTACTAAATGATCATGTAACGAAGCGCGCCGCTCTCCGTTGGATCTTGTCTATCTCTTCTATCAAGCCGATCTGGTACGGATCCCAAACTGCTGCGCAGTATTCAAGCAGTGGGCGAACAAGCGTACTGTAACCTACTTCCTTTGTTTTCGGAATGCATTTCCTTAGGATTCTTCCCGTGCATCTCAGTCTGGCGTCTGCTTTACCGACGATCAACTTTCTATGATCATTCCATTTTAAATCACTCCTAATGCCTCTCCCAGATAATTTATGGAATTAACTGCTTGCAGTTGCTGACTTGCGATATTGTAGCTAAATGATAACGGATCTTTCTTTCTATGTATTCGCATCACATTACACTTGTCTACATTGAGATTCAATTGCCATTCCCTGCACCATGCGTCAATTTGCTGCAGATCCTCCTGCATTTCAGTACAATTTTCCATTGTTAAAACCTCTCGATACACTACAACATCATCCGCAAAAAGCCTCAGTGAACTTCCGATGTTATTCACAAGGTCATTTACGTATATTGTGAATAGCAACAGTCCTACGACACTCCCCTGCGGCACACCTGAAATCACTCTTACTTCGGAAGACTTCTCTCCATTGAGAATGACGTGCTGCCTTCTGTTATCTATGAACTCCTCAATCCAATCACACAATTGGTCTGATAGTCCGTACGCTCTTACTTTGTTCATTCAACGACTGTGGGGAACTGTGTCAAACGCCTTGCGGAAGTCAAGAAGCATGGCATCTACCTGTGAACCCGTGTCTATGGCCCTCTGAGTCTCGTGGACGAATAGCGCGAGCTGGGTTTCACACAACCGTCTCTTTCGAAACCCATGCTGATTCCAACAGAGTAGATTTCTAGTCTCCAGAAAAGTCATTAAACGCGAACGTAATTGGCTGTCTCCGCTGTTGTCACCCCTCTATTGATCTCAAACAGAAGAATACGTCGAAAATGTTCCAATTTCTCCATATGGCATTCCATTTTCTAGCTTCCACAACGCCACTTACTATCTCCAAACGACAAAATGACAATATGTAAACTCAAATAGCAACAGTGAACTACAAATAAAAAATGAAATCGATAAATAAATCCATAGAAATGGGAATACCAACGAGGAAAATAGAAACGCTACGAGTTTATGCACTAACTTATTATAAAAGTTTCGCCGACGCCCCCTGGTAAAGCCTAAATCATATGGATCCCCTCGTGTACGTTTCTCAAGTGTCTTAAGCATACGGTCTCTTCGCCTTTGTGTGACCAGACGGAGCATGACACCCACCTAGAATGAACGTCTCTTCCACTAGATCAACATTCGGTCCAGTTTCATTAGAGGTGTGGGTCAGCATTATTTGGCGACCTCGGGCCGGGGAAGCGTGTCAGCTGTGACGCACTCGCGTGTGAGTCACGGGGGCGTGCGCTGCAGCGCCCGTTGGCCGTTCACCGGCGCAGACTTTCACCGTTGAGAACGAGCGGACCTCGCGCCGGACGTTGCACGCCGCACGCCAGCGGCGTAACGAGTGAGCGAGTTACGCGCGCAGTGGCCGCCCTTGGCGTTCAGACGCTCGCGCTGCACGTGCTAACTTCCGAGAGTCCTCGACCACGGACACGCGAGCTATGTTGAGCTTCCAGACTGACTCAATGCATCTTCGTGCACCCTACTCTCTGGAAAAAAAAGAGGGGGAGAGAGAGGAGAAGAAGAAGAAGAAGAAGAAGAAGAAGAAAACGACGGACCACGAACGAACTCTCTAAATTGATCGGTAATCGGTAGATGAAAAATGATAACAATTTTAGAAAAATTGGATGATTTATTCGAAAGAAAGAGCTTCACGAATCGAGCACGTCAGTAACGTGTTCGTCCACCTCTGGCCATTGTGTAAGCAGTTGTTCGGCTTGGCATTGATAAAGTTGTTGGATGTCCTGAGGGAAATCGTGTCAGATTCTGTACAACAGGCGCGCTAGATCGTCAAAATCCCGAGCTGGTAGGACGGCCCTGCTTATATTGCTTTTCCAATTGGACGGCGGCGTTGCTTGTCAAGGTGTGGTTTGGCATGCACGAAGGCAAGCAGTGGAAACTCTCGCTATGTGAGGGTGGGCATTATCTTGCTGGAATGTAAGCCCAGGATGGTTTGTCATCAAGGGCAACAAGAAGGGGCGTTGAATATCGTCGATGTATTCTTGTACTGTCGGGGTGCCGCGGGTGATAACCAAAGGAATCCGTCTAGGAGAAGAAATGCCACTCCAGACCATCACTCCTGATTGTCGGACCATATGGCGGGTGACATTCAGGTTGGTATCATACCGCTGTCCGATGCGTATCCAGACACGTTTTCGGCCTGGAATCTCATTGATTCGAGTTGAATTGTCTACAGTGTTGATCGCGTTTCGAATCGAGCCGTGAGGACCGGCGAAGAAGTGGATACACACCCCAGACAATGGTGGGATATCAACCTGACTGTCACTCGCCATTCTGTTTGAAAGATTCCAGAAGTTTTCAAAACTGGTTCAAATTGCTCTGAGCACTGTGGGACTCAACTTCTGAGGTCATCAGTCCCCTAGAACTTAGAACTATTTAAACCTAACCAACCTAAGGACATCACACATATCCATGCCCGAGGCAGGATTCGAACCTGCGACCGTAGCGGTCGCGCAGTTGCAGGCTGTAGCGCCTAGAATCGCTCGGCCACCCCGGTCGACCCAGAAGTTTTCACTTGGCTTACTGTGGCATACTCTTGAATTCTTTTTGTTCTGAGTATGTCTTGAATTTATCCACATTTAAAGAGAACAGCCATTCTTGACGCAAGTGGAAACAGTGGCAACTCATTGTGCTTTTCCTTACGGTCATGTAGCGGCTAGAGTTCACTGTAGAAAACAGCATCGTCATTGCGTAATATGGTTGTGCTGCGTAAACGCTGTCTGATAAATCACTTGAGAAAATTAACGGTCCTATTCGTTGGAACACATCTGATGTTGCTTTAGCTTCAGCTGAACAGTCCCCTTTCTGTATATCCTAATGGGTTTTATTAGAGAAACATCTTTCGAGCCGATCGCATTCCGGTGAAGACATTGCGTAAGCTTGTGATTTGGATGTTAGTCGATAATAGCACATGCCGAAAATCTGTGAAGATAGAATCTACTTTTTCAGCTGCATCTACTTGTAACGACGTGCCGAGTGTAAACTGTTCCGAAAGAAAGTGTGCCCCTTTGCGTGCAGTATTCTCTTCTATGAATTAAACTCTACGCCCAAGTTTTTCGATGAAAGTTGACTGCAGCACTTTTTCCGTAGTACATTAAACCACTCCCTGAATTTTTGTTTACATACCAGAGCGACAATTTTTTAATGATAATGCAGATTTACTTTAATTTTTCCTAACATTTATCTTTTTAAAACTAAACTAATTCATTTTACTTCTGCAATGTCAATATTTCATTTGTTGAAATAATCAGCAGTTAGTTACACAAAAGAAGTTTTATTCCCTTACCAGTTTCTGGTAAAGGTTTAACCTTGCCGTTCTTTGCTAACATCAAAAGTAAGAACATGTATGCAGCATATGGCTGTGGTTTTGTTGATGGCCACATCATTATGCTACATACTTATAGTAATTTTTTACACTCGTAAAGAATGTGATAATTATAAACTTCTGACTAAGAGCACTAGGTGCCTGAAGTCTGGAAAGGAATAAAATTTCTGATGTGCAACTGGTTGCCGATTATTTCAGCAAATAGAAATACAGTTGCCCAGGGTAGATAAAGTACTCGACATTTTGATTGAAACGTTTGATGGCTATTTTCAGTGCTTTGCGTTGCCTCTTGCTTACTTTTCTAATCAAATCATCGAATTCTGACATCGATTTTGCATACGCGTCGTATTGTCCTTCAGTCACTGGAACCGTTCACGTATCGCCCACAAACATGTCACGTCGTTATGACTAACTCAATCATCTGACATCACCAGCACACAGCCTGATATACATGATAAACTGATATAATGAGAGATAGGCTACTTCTGCGCATTATTACTGATTTGTGTTGTCGGTAATATGATTGAGCTGCAAATAAACACGTGGCTCTGCTGAAATAATTAGCGTCGGAAAAGTGGTTATAGACGTGAGAGGTGAACATCAGCTATGGATGTGTGAGAGAGCCAATCCATGCAGTAAACTGATCACCTTCAAGATGATCGATGTTGGTACTGGTATGCAAGGCAATGTTTTAGCGATATCTTGCCGTGTCGCAGGCCTCGTATGAAAATATTAATCACTGCGATATAACAAAAGATCGTCGCCAGTCATAAAGTCAGGCTCACAGGAGAAGATATTCTTCTAGCACGAGGCAAGTTCTCTGCTGTATAGAAGCTATGGAAGCAGCTTTATTTTGTGAAAACGGCACCATCACCCGAGCCATTCTTTTGGATTAACACAATTCGACGGCTTCATCGTATATGTCTGAAAACACTGTACTAGAAGATTTACTTATTCTACATTCACCTCGTTCACAAGAGTTTGATTCGTCTGTTATCCGTTCTTGAATAAACTCTTATACATATCATAAACATCATATCTGCACTTCATATTTTACAAAAGGTTCCTGTTTAAGGTATCCTGTATTATATTACTTAGCATACCACTATGAGAAGTTGAAAATTCCAAAGATTATACGTGTTCTAAAATTGTTTTGTTAACGAAGATTTTGGCTTAGATTTTATCCTTTCTCCAGTAAGCAGTCATTGAAGTTTTAGTTTTAGTGTTCTGAATACCGCATTGCTTACACAGACAACTCAAGTGGTGATGTTGCGTCATATTGTTCTAGCACATTGTTCTAGTGAAACCGGCCGGTCTGGCCGAACGGTTCTAAGCGCTACAGTATGGGAACCGCGCGACCGCTACGGTCGCAGGTTCGAATCCTGCATCGGGCATGGATGTGTATGATGTCCTTAGGTTAGTTAAGTTTAAATAGTTCTAAGTTTTAGGCGACTGATGACCTGAGAAGTTAAGTCCCTTAGTGCTCGAGCCATTTGAACCATTTGTTCTAAAGATATTAAAGCATCTTCTAAGCAAAATAAACTATTTTAACACTATTCGAAATTTTGATACATTTGTGTATACTGTGCTTCCTGTTTGGGTTAATTTCATTTTTGTGGTCCGCTAAAATGGGGTAACTCGCACGACCGTTTGGAACATTCTCGACGACAGCTGCCACTACCCTTAACACTTACAACGCATGGAGGCCGAATTACCTACGAACATGCCTCCTCGGCGACTGCAATGTCGCTGGTTCGTCTCGCACAGGCCAGCATATGACCCCATCCTGTTGACAGACGACGCTACCTTTAGGATAGGTGGTAGCATCAGCTTTCACAATACCCACTGTGGGCTACAGCAAATCCCCATGGTCTGGTAGCAGTGAACCATCTACGCCGATTAATCCTCAGTTTGTTTAGCACAGTGGACTCGCATTCGGGAGGACGGTTCAAACTCGAGTCGAGCCATCCTGATGTAGGTTTTCCCTAGTTCCCCTAAATCGCTTCAGGCCAATGCCGGGATGGTTCCTTTGAAAGAGTACGGCCGACTTCAAATGGCTTAAATAGCTCTGAGCACTATGGGGTTTAACTACTTTGGTCATCAGTCCCCTAGAACTTAGAACTACTTAAACCTAACTAACCTAAGGACATCACATACATCCATGCCCGAGACAGGATTCGAACCTGCGACCGTAGCGGTCGCGCGGTTCCAGCCAGTAGCGTCTAGAACCGCTTGGCCACACTGGCCGGCACGGCCGGCTTCCTTCGCCATCCTTCCCTAACCCGACAGGACCGATGACTTCGCTGTTTGGTCCCCTACCCCAAATCAACCCACCAACCTCGGTTTGTGGGCGAGGATAATTGGCGGCTACGAGGGCTATGCCAAAAGTTTTTAGCAGCCCGTAAACCGTAAGACGGAGGACAATGGGGTTGTTTTCATTCGAAACAGCGATGTTTTTCTACCTTGGGACCTGCGCGCGCAGTCCCTGGCTAGCGGTGATCCCCCCACAGAGCGGTAAGAAATCACAGGCAGTGCCGAGTCAGAGATGGTGCAGGAGGGACATTCGCGCCATGATTTTTTACGATTATAAAAAGAGTTCAAGTGCCGAAGAATGCCATTCTTCTTTGCTGCTTGTTTTTGGTGATGCTTCCCCTTCTAGGGCAACAGTTAAAAATTGGTTTCGCGAGTTTTCGATGGATCGGCAGTCAATTGAAGATGAACCTCGTCCCGGTCTGCCAGCAACAACTGTGACTCCTGAAAACATTGATGCTGTGAGGAAAATGATCAAAGAAGATCCACATCTTACATTTTGCGACATTGAAGGGACCCTAAATATTGGATCAACAGCAGCACAGACCATCGTTCATAGTCACTTAGGCCTTACTAAGAGATGTGCCCGTTGGGTGCCACACTCCATGACAGAAACCCAAAGGAGGCGAGAGTGGACTGGTGTCATTTCATGCTCAAAAAATTCAATGGAGGGAAGTCCCAAGACACCTACAATATCGTCACAGGTGATGAAACGTGGGTCTACCATTATGACTCTGAAACGAAGAGATAGTCTTCTGTGTGGTGCTTTCCAGGAGAGGAACCACCCACAAAAGTTCGACGAAGTCGCAGCTCTGGAAAAAAGATGGTAGCAACTTTTTTCACAAAGATCGGGCATCTTACCTCTGTGACCTTGAACACACGTCATACAGTCAATGCTGAATGGTATGTGAACGATTGTCTTCCAAAAGTCATCGCCACATGGAAGTCACAGCATCCAAAGTCAAAGAGTGGGCGCCTTCTGCTGCATCACGACAATGCATCTGCGCACAGGGCTGTCAGAACGATGGACTCTCTGGAGAAGAAAAAAGTGCAAGTGTTGCCCCATCCCCCCTATTCACCTGGCCTGGCCCTCTGTGGCTTCTTTATGTTCCCTAATACTAAGGAAAAAATTCGAGGGCAGCAGTTTTCATCAGATGAAGAGGTCTTTGCAGCGTACGAGAGTGCACTAAATGACATCCCAAAACAAGCTTGGACTGACACATTTTCTAAGTGGTTTCAGAGAATTGAAAAATATATACATGCTAATGGAGAGTATTTTGAAAAGCTGTAAACGTTTGTTTTTTGCAAATGAATTTTTTTCACACATTCTGCTAAGAACTTTCGGCATAGCCCTCGTATCTCATGGGACCAGTCATCCTTCCACAACGCCTCACAGACGAGGCATTTCTGCACTTTCCAGGGTGACACTGCCTCCCGTGCTGGAAAGCGTCCTTTTGGTTGTACGAAGAGTGACGTGACTACCGCATGACGCTCCAAAAATGGTTCAAATGGCTCGAAGCACTATGGGATTTAATATCTTAGGTCATCAGTCCTCTAGACTTAGAACTACTTAAACCTAATTAACCTCAGGAAATCACACACATTCATGTCTGAGGCAGGATTCGAACCTGCGATCGTAGCAGCAGCGCGGTTCCGGACTGAAGCGCATAGAAGTGCTCGGTCACAGCGGCCTGCTATGGCGCTCCAGTTTACTGCTCTCTAGAATGTGAAACTAAAACAATAGTACAAAAAGAACATTCCTAGATCCCTGATGTTTTCTCAATTGTGCTTTCAGTTATTGAAATCTAAACTGTCAAAGATTTTTTTATTAACACCTTCAAACGAATGTACGGGATGACATTTATTGAACTGTATGAAAAAAAAAATAGTTACAGACAACGGCGTGCACACACTTTATTGAATATGTAAACGGCACTACAGATATTCGGATTTAGGTTGTGACATGTTCGATAAGGCTGCCATCATTGGCAATGATGTGGCGCAGACGAATAGCGAAATTCTGAGATCGATGCTGGCGATGACCTTCTCAATGGCTGTGTCCAGCTCAGCAGTGTTTTTGGGATTATTGTTGTACGTCTTTTCTTTAATATAACCGCACAAAAAGGAGTCACATGTGTCCAGATCCGAAGAATATGGTAGCCCATGCCAGTGGCTCTGAGTACTCCAGAGCCAGAATGCGGTCCCCAAAGTGCTCCACCAGGACATCAAACACTCTCCTGCTTCGATGGGGTTGAGCTCCGTCTTTGCGTGAACCACATCTTGTCGAAATCAGGATCACTTTGGATAAAGGGGATGAAATCACCTTCTAAAATCTTTTTGTACCAGTCGGCAGTCACGGTGCCAACAAGGAATATCGCACCGATTATTCTATGACTGGACATTGCACACCACAGAGTCACCCACTGCGGGTGAAGAGACGTCTCAATCTCGAAATACGGATTCTCAGTCCCCCAAATGCGCCAGTTTTGCTTACTGACGAATCCATCCAAATGAAAGTGGGCTTTGTCGCTAAAACAAGCCATATTCACATCAAAATCCTGTATGTCAATTCTGTGGATATTAGTGCTGGTGAAACACAGGCGGTGTTCCACGGCCCTGCGACTTAATGGCCGATGGGTTTGAATTTTGTATAGGAAGAGATGCAGGTCTTCAACAACAATTTGTCGCAGTGTCTCCCGGTTGATTCCCATCTGTTGTGAGGTTTGTCTGATCGATTTTCTGCGGCTGGTTTGAAACACAGCGCGTATCTTATCGATGTTTTCAGGCGTTTTCACCCTTTTTGGGTGACCGACATTGCCAATCACGAACACTATCCCTCCTCTCAAACTTGCGAATCAAATTCTCGATTGTTAGCACACTTGGATCTGTTGTCTTTAGCTTGAACTCGATCGCAAACTTCCTTTGAGCCGCAGTTGGGCTGTTACTGCTCGCATAGTAGGCTTCACAGGCGCTATACGCTCAGGCACGCCGCCGTAGCGTGACATTTTCACGTGCAATTGGTCGACGATAACAAGGCACGTGCACATGCGCGTACTAATTCCCATCGCGTCCTGCGGCCAGCTTTGCAGTTTGAACGTCGTAACGAAAACCGTTCAGGAGTTATGATGATTTTACTTTGTATAGTTCAATAATTGTCACCCTGTATCTCCCTTGGAACGAATTTTCAACCATGTGCCCATATGACCTGTTTTGCTCCTCTCAGCGGTCGTTTCCCACTGTTCGACCCGAATTATCAAATTACCCAGTGTATATCTTGTTGGAATAAGGTGTTTCTTTTCAGGATTACTGTGAGCAACAGTGGCAACATATTTGTTTGTTTGTGGTTCGGATTGTTTCATGCTGTTTGTCCCCAATTAGCAGAATTACCCTGTATACGCACTGTTTCTCGTAAGAGCTACTTTGAGCAAGGACGGCAACAATTGTTTGCTTGTCGTGGGTGTTCAGTAAGAGCCATGAAAAGTTCCTTTCGAAACGAACAGTTAATGGAGATTAGTAATTTATTTTCTACTTACAGACATTTTTATAGGAGAGTTGAAAATATAAATGTAGGCTTGGAAAATTCCTCTCAGAGAAGCTAAGAAACAACTCGCATCAGCGGCCTATTGTTCTTTTTAATGGCGGTGCGTTTGCATTGGCTGTTTCCAAAGAGACAGCTTCAATGGAGTCATATTTTCTGGTCCAGCATGAGGAAACAAGAAAACACTATCGGTCGGCATCAGGACAGCTGATTTCCTCCTTGAATGTGATACTTCATATTGCCCACCAACGGGAAAGTCTTAGTCATCAGTCAAAAGTGTGGCTCACGATTACAAATGACTTAAACTTCATCGTCTGATATGATAACTACACAATATGTATGGAAAGGTAATTACTGGTATCTGTGACGTATGAAATAAGGGCGGTAAAAGATACTGACAGGTCCAGAAACCTTATCGTCTAACAATGAAGCGCGTTTTGCAGAGACCCATTTCTATAACAAAAGATTAACTCCCACCTTGAACTGCGTTCCTACAATCTTTTAGTTAAATTCATCAACCGCAAAATATCAACCAATCGAATATAGACCATTGTGGAGACAGTTTGACCGCCTGTTATAGCTCTTTGTTGAGCGAGAAAACACTGTGCTTTAAGGCACTGGATTCAGCTAACAGGTACAAATAATGGATGCTGAACAAGAGAGTGGGGGCAGCTGGTAGAGCAGGACAATAGCATCTACCTACTAAAAACTAAACGTCCCATAAGTTAAACACGTTGATGGTCTTTGCACATTCACTGCAGTTAATAAAGATGCCTCACAAAGGAACAATAAACAGGTTACGCTTCCTAAGAATTAAGTTAATAAAGTTGCTAACGCCTTTATAGCTAACAGCCTCTCCAACACACACACACACACACACACACACACACACACAGAGAGAGAGAGAGAGAGAGAACGCCCTACCTCCCCCCCCTCCCCCTCTCCCCCCCCCCCCCTACACACAGACACACATGCACCCACGCATACAACCAGACAGTTGATCTAAAAATTTAATCGTACTTAGTACATTACTTGTTAAATGCGTTATTCTAAAGACGGTAAGTAGATTTCCTGAATGACAATGGACATATTACGCGTTTATAGGTCACAGCGGTAAGAAGCTCACACAGGTCTCGATTTCAGTATTTGACAATCGGCAGCCGAAGGAGCGTAATTAAGGTTATATGACAGTTGAACTGCTATGTTTTGGCCGGCTGGCTTTTCGAGTACGTTGTACTACACAGTGTCGAATGTGCCAAAAGAGAAAAGACGATGGCGTAGGAGAAGGATTGAAACTTGTTCTCCGCAGTAGCGTATTGTCACGACAGGTGGGCTAAACGCACGTGCGAGGCTCTGTCATTAAGAACTGTGCTTCCATACGTTGAATGCCAATGGTCTTAGTGACGTCTGTTTACCAAAACAAACCGCCGCCGTTTCGGCAGAACTTCTGTGCCTGACGAGACTATGTGAACGATGAGGTGGGAAGGTTCGCACTCTGTCGGTCTGTCACATTGTGACGTGTAACATTTCTCGTGATTCAAATTTAAACGGAAACTTCGCTCAAAGAAGGCTGCATTTAAAGATGAATCGAACAGCAGCAGGTTCCTTCCCGGATGCGAACAGGAAAGTGCTGCATCTTCCTTGCATAACTCTAAGGTGTTACATTTTCAGGACATAACTCTGCGCGCTAGAAACTAGGGGATGAATTGTTTTGTTCTTATTCAGAGATCATGAGGAGAGGGAATCCCTACAACCAGACAAAGTTTAAAAGATACAATGAAATAGTGTACGCTTGCAGCTGATCTTAAACACAAATGGCGGGTGATAACCCACCTGCACGTGGAAACGAAATCCGAGCGTTGCTCCCACCTCCAGCGGCAGAACCAAATGGCATTTGAATGTTCTGATTCTGTCACTAACGACGCCCCAGTGTTCAGTACAAATTTGTCCAAAGTAAGAAACATTCAGCTTGGACAGTTAGGACTGACGGAGTACATCGAAAAAGTTCAAAGAAAGGCAGCACGCTTTGTATTATCGCGAAATATGGGAGAGACTGTCACAGAAATTATACAGGATTTGGGCTGGAAATCGTTAAAAGAAAGGCGTTTTTCGTTGCGACGGAATCTTCTCACGAAATTCCAATCACCAACTTTCTCCTCCGAATGCGATAATATTTTGTTGACACCGCCCTACATAGGGAGGAACGATAACCACGATAAAATAAGGGAAAACAGAGCTCGTACGGAAAAATACACGTGTTCATTCTTTCCGCTCGTATACGAGATTGGAATAATAGAGAATTGTGAAGGTGGTTCGATGAACCCTCTGCCAGGCACTTAAGTGTGGTTTGCAGAGTATCCATGTAGATGTAGACATCCTTTGCCGTTAATCACATCACAAAGAATTTCTTCAAATATATCCAGGCTGCTGAGCAACATGTCATAGAAGTTTCGATGGCGACATTTTGCTATTGAGGTTAGTCTGTCTTGACCGTTCCAAGTGTGTGGTAATAGTTGTTGTAGTAGTGAGACTCCTGATATGTGTTCTGTTTAAATTGCGGGATACAGATCTGATTTTAGTATACGGCCCCATGAACAGTAATGGACTCCTACGCTGTAAGGCTACATTCAGAGACAGAATACAGCCGAGTGATCAAAAATTTACTCCTGAAACGAGGTCCGTACCTTGAAAAATGATGGATGGAGTTAGACCAGTAACTTTTTGTACACCAAACTAAGAAGAAACCATTCTTCGGGATTGGAAAATTGGAAATTTGTGGTAAGGTCTTATGGGACCGAACTACTGAGGTCATCAGTCCCTAAGCCTACACACTACTGAAACTAACTTACGCTATGGACAACACACACACCCATGCTCGAGGGACGAATCAAACCTCCTACGTCATCGGGATTCGCAGTAACACGTAATACTTCTTATAATAACTCTATGGACGGCACTCCCCGCGCAGTTTATGTATCCGTATCATAACGAATTTGAGCAACGTTTTTCAGCTGCCGGTCACCGTTGAATCCGTTAAAACTTCCTGACAGATTAAAACTGTGTGCCACACCGGAACCTGAAATGGCTCTGAGCACTATGCAACTTAACATCGCAGGTCGTCAGTCGCCTAGAACGTAGAACTAATTAAACCTAACTAACCCAAGGACATCACACACATTCATGCCGGAGGCAGGATTCGAACCTGCGGCCGTAGTAGCTTCGCGGTTCCGGACTGAAGCGCCTAGAACCGCTCGGCCACAACGGCCGGCTGACATCAAATAATCTGCTGCTATATTCGTACTTCGGTAGCAACTGAGGTCCCCAGGGACGACTCACTACCCGTCCTCACAGCTGTACTTCCGCCCGCAAAAGGCAAAGGTCTCGGGTTCGAGTCCCGATCCGGCGTGCAGTTTCAATTCGCGCAAACTCCACTGCAGAGTGGAAAATTTCACTTTGTCAATATGTAGTCTGTATTTTTAGTCTTCTTCATAGACGAGGCAACTGTTGGAAGCGATTTAACAGACAATATTGAAAACTAACATTTCTTAAGCGGATGAAGATGTTATGGTACGTTTCAGGACATAGACCAGCAGCAACTTGATATTGAATTGCATCTGGCTGTCTCGTAGATACACATGCTCTTCCAGCACGTTTTGTAGTGACTGTATACGAGGACTTTATTCTGAACTTTGTCCTAGAGTTAATGCGAGATGACGAGAGAAAGCAAGTCGTATACGCACGATGGGGCTACGTCTCACTTCAGTCACATTTGTTGGAGATGCATGGGATGGTATCTGCTGCGACAGGTAGGTAGGTGGCAGACGACCAGTTCCAAGCTCCCACGTTCTCCTTGACCTCAGCCCTTACAATTAATACCCGCAGGCCATGCAAAAAAATTGTCTTTTTTCTAATTGGCAGAAGACCTTGCTAATGCAGAGACGCTACATCACTGTGCTACAGAAGCCTGCAAAAACCATTCGCTATTGTCCGCAGATATTTGAAAGTGTGCTACCGCCCATGATCTGACGAGTTCGTGTGTGTGTGTGTGTGTGTGTGTGTGTGTGTGTGTGTGTGTGTGTGGGTGTGTGTACAGACAAGGTAATGTTTGTTACGAATTTCTGACTTGGAAACTTTCTAAAACATTGTTTTATTAAAAATAAAAAACGAAGGATTTTCTGACGTGTGTTGGTGTTGAGTGTGTGAGGGAACCACCCTAAAGTTTTGTACCCTGTTTAGTCACAACATATCGAGTACTCACCAAGGCATCGGCGGCATCGGTGTGCGACGGATGCTCCGAGAAGGCTGGGTTGTCGTGGCTCATGTTGTGGTGGCCGCCGCCGAGAAGTGCCGCTTCTGGTACCTTTTCTGAAACACCAGACATCACGCTTCAGTTCCACCTGTCCCTGCCACCGCAAAGATCGCGAGTTATGGTTACCCGAATACGCAGCCACATGATGGCAGCTGACGTTATTCCACACACAAATATCATAAAATTTGTGCTACACCGAACTAAAAATTTTCTTTCTTCTCAGTTATACGACATTTAATAATTTTAGAATTTTTAGAAGCCCATAATGTAGCATATTTGTCTGTCGATAATATTATGGTCACTGAAAAAGTCATTTCATACACTACAGAGTTCCTTAACTCCTTGGAATTGTCAGAATGCCTATTTCTTACTTACCTACTTTCCACCCCTCGTCATAAAAAACTGCTGATATGCGAGTGCAGCAGCAGGTAACAGCTAGAGATTTTATAAGTATGCGAGATTGGAAATCCGGTACTAATTTATTGCTCCCGAATAGCACCAAGGTTACCGCTGGTCTTACAGTCCACATCCGAATGATCGATCACCGCATTTAAAATGATTAACCGCCGAAGACATTTGATTCGGGTACTCTGCCGCACATTTCACACAGACTAAGAACGCCACATTATCCTGAAAACAAGGCATAAGGTAGTTTCAGACACTATTGTGGGTAACTGCTGTGTGGTCTGTCAAGGGGCTCACCGTACCCTCAAAGGGAACGCAGATACTAGTTATTTCCACGCGAGGTCCGATACATCCAACGTATACCCCAGTTGCTACACCATGGTTCCCTTCGTGGAGCAAGGTATTTGCATCCGCAAGATTCCACTTTTCCCTCGTGGTAACTGACAGGCAAGCTTCCTCTTACTACTATCGATATTGAAATTTCGAGAGCGTACTTTTCGGGAAGAGTCGGTCAGCATATCATTTCCCCCCAGGCGTGTCTCTCGAAATGACGACAACGAAAAAAGTCGAGAAAATAGAGCTAAGACAAAGACTTACCGACTGTCGTTCTTCCCGTGCGCCATTCGTTAATGAAAAACGGAGGATCAGTTAGTGGTACCAAAGTACCCTCTGCCTCACACCGTCAGGTGGCTTGCGGCCTATTGAGGTAGATGTTGATGTAGAAAGTATCACTGTCTTTGTGCTCGAGTCGTTGTGGGAGAAGGAAGGAACGTTAGTGTTAAACGTCCCGTCGACGATGATGCCATTAGAGACGAATCACAAGGTCGATTTGGGGATGTCCTTATCAAAGGAACCATACCGGCGTTTGCTAGGAGAGATTTAGGGAGATAACCGAAAACTTAAATCCGTTGTGTGGTACGAATCGCTGTCGTCCCGAATGAGAGTCATCTGTTTTACCGCTGCACCGCCAGGCTCGGCGGTGTGGAAGGATTTCGGATTTAGCCGTGCCATTGGCAAGCTGTCTGGTGATCAAAAGCGGTACGTCACAGCCTCTTCTTCGTCTGTCACTCAAACATTGATGATGGCAGTCGATTCTGCCACTAAGATTCGAACCGATAGATTCTGGTTCGAGCATCGTTTTCTCTCGGGTGAAGTCTCCCATGGCTGTCTGTAATAACGTAAAGCGAAAATAGTTCGATTTTATTCAACTAAATAGTGAAGTTAGATCCTAGTTGACAGTAAGACAGTGTCTCCAATTCGAATCCAAGTAACACTTTCGTTTTCTCGTATCTGTTTTTACTAAACTGTAACGCGACGTATCACTTCGTCTTAACGGCTGAACACTGTTATCAAATTTGGTTGACTCTCAAACGGCGATAGTGGATATCTACCAGTGAACTGAAAATCACTGATGATGATCTCTGTGTGAGATAGTCGTTTAAAAGTTATTTGTGAACTATAGTTTACGTACAACAGTAACGCCGATGAACTGTATTGATACTCCAGAGAATGTTTATACACTGAAACGGGAAACAGGTAAACACTTTCGTTCAGTAGGAGAAAGTTGCTGTTCCAAGTTGCCTAGGGATACACAGAGAAGTGTGTCGAAGTGAAAAGACCGCAGCTTGGCGAAAGATCTGAACACAGTGGGTGCTGTTGCGAGTCGTCTAACGGCAGCTTCCATTGTAGACGATGCACCAGCTTGTACCTAACGACAGAGAAGTAATTTGAATGAAATACGATCATCAGTATTTACGTTCTTCAGTTAACAGTGTACTCATTTCTCATCCTCATTTCTTTTGCCTTTTATTTATTCGTTTCTAAACCTACACTCTATACGTTCCATTTCAGATTTCTCCAAAGTCTTCATAGCTTTCAGAGGGAACAGCAATACCACCTTACCCTCGTCCCCACATTTTCTTTGTTTCACCAACAAACCGATTAAATAATGGTGGTCTGAAAGGGATCCTTAAAAAAAACTGTTGATAATCTGCGCTTATCTTGACATTCCCATTTTGTATTTTCATCTGCTTGAGTTTGTTTGTATTTCATTACTCTTAGCAACAATATTCTGAAAACGTTAATTTGATTTGTACTGCGGAAATTAGTCTCCGTTTACATACGTCCACAAACGCTATAGGTTGCACAGTTGTTCGTTGATTTTGTTTCATTTTTTTTTTTCTGTCCTGACTGCTGAGTAGGTTTTTAAGGTAGTTTTAACATTCCTAGAATCTAACAGATATTCTATGTCAACTGCAGCAATAGCCATTCCATTCTGTTGTGTATCATGATAAAGCACAGACCGGAATTCATTTTTTCACATTATTGTGACTCTAAGGCAAGATAGAACTAGATTACTCTATCCAGAAATGAGCTCATTTTTAGCACAAGTAAAGTTTCTCGTTTAATCCTTTTTTATGCGTTTTATTTCTGTACGAAAATGTAGGAGGCTTTCTCAAGATTCGACGGGTTGTATAGTTTGGTTCTCTTCAATCAAATTTCAACGAAATGAAAGTGGGGTAAACGGATTCCCAACCGCGAGATTGGGCCGTGACGGGATTTCTAGTTTCGGAATTGGCCCGACCAGAAAAAAAAAAGTTCAAATGGCTGCCGGCCGGGGTGACGCAGCGTTTCTAGGCGCTATAGTCTGGAACCGCGCGACCGCTACGGTCGCAGGTTCGAATCATGCCTTGGGCATGGATGTGTGTGATGTCCTTAGGTTAGTTAGGTTTGAGTAGTTCTAAGTTTTAGGGGACTGATGACCTCAGAAGTTAAGTCCCATAGTGCTCAGAGCCATTTGAACTCAAACCTACCTAACCTAAGGACGTCACACACACCCATGCCCGAGGCAGGATTCAAATCTGCGACTGTAGCGGTCGCGCGGTTCCAGACTGTAGCACCTAGAACCGCAAGGCCACACTGACCGGCGCCCGACCTGAGATAACCTTGGTGAGAACGGAAGAATTTAGACTGTTTTTGTTTTATTCTGGAGCGATGCGTTCCACACAAAAAATTAAAGAGCTAGTGCTAGTGCAAAGATGTGTGACAGACTTAAAGACATGCGACATGTCTCACCCTCACAGCCATTGCATTGTGACTATGATCGATAAGTGCTTAATTTGTTTTGTTCATATTTTATTCTTTCCTGTTTAAATTAATTGCTATTTAAGAAATATAGAAGTTTTGTATTTATTGTATTCACCACACGTAATTTTGGAAAAATCTAAATCCCGATGATTAGCGGGACAGAGACTTGAACCTCTCTCTTACCAAACACAATTTGGGACACGTGCGAAAAATAGTAAACTATTTTACAACCGTCTTACTTTTGTACGAATGGCGGTTATTTTCTGTCTTTGTTGACAGCAAGTTCTCTGTACTGGGAATTCAAGACATTGTGAGGATTCTCACAAGACCTGCACGTGGTCTGCCTTTCCTTCAGCTCACAAATTCTATATTTTTGTCATTCTCTCTGATTAAAGGGAAACTTAACAAAAGAATGCTTTGGAAACCGGTTTGTCACTGTGTATTTTATGTGCGATGGCTAACGGCGAGGCCTGTATTAAGATTTTCAAAATATTCCCTCAACTGTAAATACAGGAGTTAAAGACTTTTTGTCTGTTCATCACTGAGGGACGTTCGTAAGTCCAGAAGCCACTGGTCATGGACTAGGCGCCCCACCACGTCAGGCTTCGATGCTACAACTGCCGATCATCAGCTACTACGGAATACGCCACGACCTCATCTGCTCTCGTTTCATCAGAATTAAGTCACGCGAAAGGCGATAGGCGCAGGACATTCGATACTGTCGTGGCGAGCGCAGAAAGCAGCGCGCAGAATGGCGGTACGGCGGTCGGCTTTCTGCTGGCGGAACGGGCTGGATGGGGGCAGCTCGTCGAGGTCAGCCGGTGCCCGGCCGCTCGCTGCGAATCGCTTCGTACGTAACCGGCCTGCATCGAGACTCCGTCACAAGAGCGGCTCCGTCTCGCACTGCGCCGGCAGATGTATGCTCTCCCACACATGCTGTTAATCGAGAAAAGAGCCTAATCTTACTGTGCGTTTGTTTTTAATCAGTTCGGTATTCTGTGGGAGAATTCCTATCCTTTGGAGCGCACACTCTACCGGTTTGTGATAATTAATCCGCAAGTACGGCATTTCAGGAAAAGTTACGAATTAAAAGCGTTTCACGCAGCCTTTAAGGTTTATTATTTAACTGTAGAAAATTTTAGTATACGATATGCCCTGATCGGCCAGAGCATTATGACCACAGACCCCCTATCGTTATAAAACCCGTCCAGGCGATAACAGCGTCACATGGCGAGGAATGATTTCTAATCAGACACACGCACGGTGGATGCAGTATCAGTGAGCGTGCTGTCCGTGTATACAGGGTGAAAAGTATTTAAACCGACAAACTCTGGGAGGTTGTAGGGGACATCAAAACAAATATTTTTCCCTAATCTCATTTTTTCCTATGAGGATTATTTAAACCGGTGGAGGCCGTATTACGCTCTTCAGTTGTTAGAGGCCGTATTACGATCTTTAGTTGTTAGAGGGCGTATTACGCTCTTCAGTTGTAGGCAACTGCTGTCCACCAGTGTAGTAGTGCATTGTCTCTGTTTACTAATGGAGCGATACACCTGGGGTGAGTACTCTCATATGGTTGGTGTGTACTATGTAGCGCACCACAACGGGCGAGCTTCACAGCGGGTTTATCAACAACAATATCCTAATCGCCGTATCCCGCATCATACGACCTTCGCTGCTGTGTACCAACATCTGCGTGAGAGCGGGTCCTTTAGCAGATTACCTGGACAGGGACGCCGTCGCACGGTAAGAATGCAGCAATTTGAGGAAGCTGTCTCGCAGCATATGGAGCGGGATCCTTCAATCAGCACTCTTGTAATTGCACGTAACATGAGGACGAATCAGACGAATGTAAGAACAGTCCTTCGAGAGCAATTGTTACGTCAATTTCACTCACAGCGTGTCCACAACCTGGAACCAGTTGACTATCCACCCAGAGCACAGTTTTCGCAGTGGTACCTGGAACAGTGTGAAATGCATCCTACATTTCCATCCTCTGTGTTGTTTACCGATGAAGCAACGTTCGGGCGTGATGGAGTCTTCAACATGCACAATTCGCATGTTTGGAGTGAGGATAACGCACATGCCACAGTTAATAGCGCTCTTCAAGTGCGGTTCTTCGTTAATGTGTGGGTCGGTGTTGTTGGTGGCTCTACCTAGGCCATTAAATGGCAGGCACTATTACAATTTTCTCGCCAGAGCATTGCCAGAATTGCTGGAAGACGTCCCGCTCCCTACAAGACAACGCATGTGGATCCAACATGACGGGGCGCCGGCACATTTTAGTCGTCGTGTGCGTCGATTCCTGGACCGACGGTTCTCAGAACCGTGGATTGGCAGAGGTGGTCCTGTATCATGGCCTGCTCGATCCCCAGACATGTCCCCTCTGGACTTTTTGTGTGAGGAGAGATGCGCAACCTTGTTTACACAACTCCTGTTGCATCAGAAGAGGATCTGGTTGTCCGGATAGTAGCAGCAGCAGGAACAATTCAGGATACTCCAGGGGTTTTGCCCGTGTCGGACAGAACATGATCCGACGGTGTAACCTTTGTTTACGCGTCAGTGGACGCATTTTTAAAAATCTACTATCATTTGAATTGGGTTGTGTTAATGTGTTGTCTTGGTCATAAGAAAAATGGAAAAGTGTTTGTTGGATTAATTAATTTGCCGCCAGAGAAATCTTCCTCTATCGGTTTAAATACTCCTCATAGGAAAAAATGACATAATGGAAAAATATTTGTTTTGATGTCTCCTACAACCTCCCAGAATTTGTCGGTTTAAATACTTTTCACCCTGTAGAATGGGGGAGGCGCCCGGTCTGTCGTGAGTCCGACCGAGGGCAGACTGTGACGGCGCCAAATGCTCGGCACAAGCATTTGCGAAATTCCATGACGCGTCGGGTGTTCGAGGAGTGCTGTGGTGAGTGTCTTCAACACGTGGCCAAACCAAAGTGAAGCCACGTCCAGATGTCGTGGGTTGGGCAGTCACACCCCATTACAGATGTCGAGCGTCGTAGGCTGGACAGACTGCTAAGACAGGACAGGCGTCGAACTGTGACGGAACTAATATCAGGCTTTAAAGCTGGGCAGAGCAGAAGTGTGCCGAACACACAGAGCACCGAACACTGCTAACGAAGGGCCTCCACAGCTGACGACCCATGTTCCATTGTTAACATCACGACATAGGTAACTACATTTCTGGAAGGTAACTGTAGGCAGTCGTCAAATAATGTATAAAAAGCGTATTTGACCATCAGCTGCTTTTAATTTTAATTATTAAGTAATGACCAATGTATTGTGGTGGCTTAAACCATTTTAACCCTTATCCGTGAAGATGGTCCACTACTGAAACCGGTTGATATTTGGGTTTAAAATTAAAAGCAGCTAATGATCAAATATGCGTTTTATACATAGGCACCTACGACTGAAATGGGCACTTGACCATCGGAACTGCAGGTTGGTGCAGCGGTAGGGCGTTGCATGGTTGGCGAATCTCCATATCTTCTTCATCATGCCGATGGTAGCGCGCAAATCCGTCGTCTTCATGGTGAACAGTTCCTTGATACCTACACGGCTGGACGGAGACAAACTGGCGGCTGTTCTACTGCGCTCTGGGGAACGTTTACGTGGGCATCGATGGGTCCAATAGAGCTCGTGCAAGACGCCATGACGGCCGAGAACTATGGGCTCAAATGGCTCTGATCACTATGGTACTTCTGAGGTCATCAGTCTCCTAGAACTTAAACCTAACTAACCTAAGGACGGCACACACATCCATGCCCGAGGCAGGATTCGAACCTGTGAACGCAGCGGTCGCGCGGTTCCAGACTGTAGCGCCTAGAACCGCTCGGCCACCCCGACCGGGACCGAGAAGTATCACTGGTTACACACCACATACACCTCTTCATGACGATCATGTTTCCCGACGGCAGTGGCATTTTTCAACAAGACAATGCGTCATGTCACGAGGCCACGAGTGCGATGGAGTGATTCGTGGAAAACAGTGGCGAGTTATAGTTGATGTCCTGGCCTCCGCACTCGCCAGATCCGAACCCGATAGAACACATCTGGGATGTGACTGAACGTGGCGTCACCTCTCATGTCGCTCTTTCCGGAATTAACGGGAATTAGTTGACTTGTGTGTGCAGATGTGGTGCTAACTCCAGCGATCTGCTAAGGCTTCATTGCTTCCGTGCCATGATGCATCGCCGTTGTTATCCGTGCCGAAGGTGGACATACTGGCAAATAGGTAGGTGGTCATAATTATCTGGCTGATCAGTGTATTTCATTGAGTGTGACTCAGAGGCGAGTGCATGTCTTTCAATAGGACGCCACATCGTTCCTTGCGTGTCCCTAATTTACCTCAGTTATCGAACTGGACTAAGTGAACGAACAGTTTAAGATGGAATCTGAATCACGTGCCCTTCCTGGCGAATACTCATATCTTTGAGAAATGAAGGCTAGATTAAAAATAGAGTGAAAATTTCCGTTATCTGACCGGGATACGATCGCGCAACCAATCGCTTTCCAAGCAACCGTTTTACCACTAGACCATCGGGCCCTACATTTTTTAATGAATTGCCGATATTTGAAAAATGAAACGAATTGAAATCATTAAGATATTTGACTTGGTTTATTAGTATCACTATGAGCAATTGCATTCTTTTTGTAAAAAAAGAAGAAAAGACTCAAATCAATGTCTATACAAAAAGGTATTTCACTTCAAGAGAATATTGCAACTATAAGCAAACATGCTTCTTACTCAGATACAAGATAAAAATAGGAATGTAATAACCTAGCAAATTTTGTGTATAATTAATGCTATAAAATACTGTCCCGAAAAATCACCCTTAACATAAAAGTTTCAAATAAACCTATTAGTTTGCACCTACACGTGATACTTGTGAAGCTACTTACAATATCGTCAAAACTTAGTTGTCCTAAACATCACTTTCAATCATATACGTATATAAAGTGTATTTCTGACGAAATGTTTGTATTTGTAACTAACAAAATAATAAGTGAAAGGAGTATTATTTACATAGGTAAATGTAAGAAAAGTTACTCTTCATGAGGGGTTTTTAAAATAGTTTACATAGTTATTTTCGAAGAGTTCAGCAAAGAGTTATATATATGCTTTCGCTTACGCCATAGTCCCACAACGATCACAGGGTCGGCGTGGCTACAACGGATTTGGCAGTGTTAGAGATGGCAAGATGCCCTTCCTGCTGCCATCCCGTACCCCACCCAGGACTGGATCAGTGAACCCCAACTGTCGGCATCTAGTGTAAATCGTGAAACAGTGCGAACGTGTTTCAGATGAATGCGACCCGTGTAACTGAGGCGGAACGTGGGGACCAGCCCGGTATTCACCTAGCGGGATGTGGAAAACCGCCTAAAAACCGCATCCAGACTGGCCTGCACACTGGCCCTCGTCGGTATTCTGCTGGGCGGATTCGACCCGGGGCCAGCGCGCCTACCCGAGTCCAGGAAGCAGCGCTTTACTGTATATAGTTGGCTGTGCTGAGATGGGTGTTCTGATGGCTAAATGTTCACTTCAGTGGGATGTTCAAACAAGTGCTCATTTTCCTGAATGCACAACTCAATGCGCCTTCTCAACGACCTACGGACTAGACGTAAAGTTGTTGATGTCACGGAGAGACAAGCTTCTTCAGTGCACTGTTTGCTAGTAACTCCTCGAACAACATGACTTGACCAAAAATGTATGAAATAACATCGCAGGAGACGAGAAATTAATTTACAGCTTTGATATTCGGAAAGAGGTCCATTTTTTTCTGTGGCTGGCAAGAAAGATTTTCACTTCAAAAGTAGCACAACAGTCCTTTTTTCGAAAGCACCAGTTAAATTTTGTCATTGCAAATTTTTCCCTAAAGGTCAAATGATCAATCGTCATTATATAAAGTGTTTTTAAAAGGATGAACCAGAAAATGCACAAATGTAGATCTCGTTTGTAGCAAGATATTAAATGCAAGAGTTTTGAAGAGGTTGCACCAGAAAATTCGCAGACGTAGGCCTCAGTTATTGCAAGATAACTCATGTATCTTTATTAATGATAACGTGCCAGCTTGCTTAACTCTATAAAGTCGTGGGATTTGTGGCAAAAATATTGTGACTTTTCAGCTACCCCCCCCCCCCCCTTTCCTCTCCTCCGCTAAACTTTTGGCCGACATTGCTCCAGCTGAGTTTTTCTTCTTTCGGTCGAGAAAGAAGGCCATTTAACATCGTTCAAGACATTTAACAGAATTCTTAACGGGTACTGAAATCTAATAGAAGGTTTCCAGGACATCGTGTTGAAATGGCAACACTGCATGGACAAGTGTCTGAGTAGAGGAGGGGGAAACGTTAATGGGGACAAAACTAAGTAAACTCACCGAAAAAATGTCACTCAACCTAATAAAAGAGCACACTGGTCGTTTTGAACGCTGTAGAATTGGTACAAGGTAATCACTCAAGGTAGTGATGAGTTGTCTTGTCTGCGTAGCAGTCGGCTGTATGGGCTCAGCCCGCAGTAATATGAGCTAACATACAGTCGTGGCAGAATGGCAGAAAGGAACTGTCCTGTTTGGACGTACTTATTACCACACTGTGAATTAAATTATCCGATTAGTTGGAATATCAACATGGACTGTCCGACAGTTCTACAAGGAATGTACCAGTAACAGCCGCCGAAAGAAGGTCCTAAACGACAAGGGCCCGAGACGGGTGCCTTTTCAATGACAGTCGTTTTCAAACCCGACAGAAATGGGGGCATCTAACCTTTTTGCACCTGAAGACTGCGAAGGACATTCGGTACACACATCTGTAATCAGATGCCTCGCATGAGGTCGTTGTTCGCACAACACATAAAGCTGCACCTCTACCGTGGGCCAAACAACACAGAAACTGAGCAGTAGCTGAATGGAGGCACGTAATGTGGTCCGATCCACATGCCCTTCCGTACACACATCCAGGGACGCTTATCGGCTGTGGGTGACACGGCGGTCGGTCGGTGGCGTTGTGCCTTCCGAGACCTTTGGGCCGGAGTGTGGTCCTGTGAGGTGTATATTATTTGCCTTTTTCAAAATGATGCAAGCGATGAAGTACATTGTCGGGGCAATGAGGCGTTTAATCTTTAGTGTGTGAAGGATGTTGCTAAGTCCAGAGGTTCCTCGATGATGTCGGGGTGTTTTCCGTAACATGCCTTGAACACATTCAGGTTACCGAGAACATGAAGAAGAATGTTCAACATTCTCGGTGTTCAAGTGTTGTCCTTTCATCTGCTATTTCATGATGAGTGTGTCGTTCACACAAACGTCACCTAAAATGACAAAAGTCGTGTTCTGAGGCGTACACGCATACGTTTCTGGTCTGAAGACTATTCTAGCACCCTCTTGCATCTAGACTGGTTTGCAAAATCATCCGGCATTAAACCCATAGAGAATATCAGGGGCTGTTTGCACAGCGGATGAAAAGCAGACACCTCGAAATTAGTCCTCCAACACCGGTTCCCGTGAGATCACCGACGTTAAGCGCTGTCGGGCGAGGTCGGCACTTGGATGGGTGACCATCCAGGCCGGCATGCGCTGTTGCCATTTTTCGGGGTGCCCTCAGCCTCGTGATGCCAATTGATGAGCTACTCGACCGAATAGTAGCGGCTTCGGTCAAGAGTACCATCATAACGCCCGGGAGAGCGGTGCGCTCACCCCACGCCCCTCCTATCGGCATCCTCCCCTGAGGATGACACGGCGGTCGGATGGTCCCGGTAGCCCACTCGTAGCCCTTAAGACGGAGTGCTTTGTTGTGGTATAGTATACTGCGACCTCTTGAGTAAAATGCGTAATAAACACTCACATTTAGAAGAACGCCTGACGCAGCCTCGACCACCCATTGTCGTCTCTCCGCTGGACACGCTCTACCTGTGACCCTGAAGACAGCGGACCGCTGTTTGGACGGGCCCAGATGACCCCGTCGATGGCCTGTCACGCATCGGCGCATCCCTGTGCTTCCTGTCCGCGTCCTCGCTCTCCAAGGCTATACTGTAGCGGAAGCAACAATAGGCAGACCTCGCGGTGAACTCCGAGTGTGTGACCCGCAACTGATTGATATTGCGGATGCGGCACCTCGCGGCTCAGCTCTGACGCGCCGTACGAAGGACGTGTCCCTCACTTCTCTGGTAACGACGCCGTATAACAGCATTTATCAGCAGACCGAGTCTCACCGTACGGCTGTGGAATACTTACGACAAGCTAATTCCGTGGAACCCAGCCTCGTCTCCGTCTCTAATGACCTCGACGTCAATGGGAAGTAAACTTTAACCTTTACTCGTTTTCTTGTAATGTTCTACACCGGAAAATTTATTGCCCTGCATTCCTTCTCGTGTGTCCCAAAGATATTGCAGTTACTGTAGCTTCGTCACGTCAACACATCACGTCCGCTAGTCAGAAAGACAGCGGAAAGTAAGACCGATTCTAACTCTAAGGACATATTCTATTCTATGCTATTGCAGTCTTTCTCGGCGTATTCCACTGATGAATTCCTCTCGGGTTATCAGCCGAATGGTGGCGTCGTCTTGTCGCAACGTTTCAATCAGTTTCGTACCCGACAACTTCTGGCGAAGATGATGATACGGGTATAAAACTGATTGAAACGTTGCGACAAGACGATGCCACCACTCGGCTGATATCCCGAGAAGAATTCATCAATATCCGTATTCTTTACAAGAACTGTAATGTGACAGGAGCACAAAGCTACAGCGATGATTTAGGTGATGGAATAAGCATGTAAGGATAGTGGTAGGGAAGGCGAATGTTCGACCTCGGTTTATCGGGAGAATTTTAGGAAAGTGTGGTTCACCTGTAAGGCAGACCGCATATAGGACACTAGCGCTACCGATTCTTGAGTACAGCTCTAGCGTTTGTGATCCCCGCCAGGCCGGATTAAAACACTACCCTGGAGCACTTCAGACTCGTTCTGATAGGTTTGTTACCGGTTGATTCTATTATCAAGCAACCCGCCAGGGTAGCCGAGTGCGCTAACGCGCTGCTTCCTGGACTCGGGTAGGCTCGCCGGCCCCGGATCGAATCCGCCAGGCGGATTAACGACGAGGGCCGGTGTGCCGGCCAGCCTAAATGTGGTTTTTAGGCGGTTTTCCACATCCCGCTAGGTGAATACCGGGCTGGTCCCCACGTTCCGCCTCAGTTACACGCGTCAAAGACATTTGAAACACATTAGCACTATTTCACGATTTACACTAGATGCAGACAGCTGGGGTACACTGATTCCATCCCTGGGGGTAAGGGGTGGTGGCAGGAGGGGCATCCGGTCACCCCTAAAACTAGCCTTGCCAAATCCATTCTAACCAGGCCGACCCTGCGATCGCTGCGGGACAATGGCGTAAGCGAAAGAAAGAAAGTAGATTCGATTATCAAGCGAGTGTTACAGGGATGCTTCGCGACCTCAAATGGGAATCACTGGAGAAAAGGAGACGTTCTTTCCGATTATCGCTATTACGAAAATTTAGAGAACCGGTATTTAAGGCTGCCGCTAACGTGTATTTCGCAATAAGGACCACGAAGATATGTTTAGAGAGATTAGAGCTCGTGCAAAGTCATACAGACAGTCGCTTTTTTGCATAATTCTACTTACGAGTGGAACAGCAAGAGTATGAAACGTCCCCTTAGAAAAATTATACAAGACTGGTCTATATGAAACGTCCCCTTAGAAAAATTATACATGACTGTGCTTAAACTGACACACAATAGTTTTTGGCGCAACGCAATCTGACTTCCAAAAGTCCCTACGAAAGAATGGCCCTGACTAGCATTAAGCTATACGTTTCACAAATCACTTACCTCACAAAAATCTTCGTTACTCAAGCTACTGCAATACAGCGAGCGCCACTACTGCCAGCTAAATAAAAGATTCAAACTACTGAAGGCACTAACTACTGATAGGCATAGTTAGCAAATGAAAGATTTTAATAGAGAACAAACAATGTATTTACCTCACTAGTCATAATATATATAGCAGTTCATGACACCAATTCTTACAAATTTCAAAACTCCGCCATCTGTCTCCCCACGTCCACCACTGCTGGCGGCTCACCTCCAACTGCGCAACGCTACGCGCTGTTAGGATCCAGCTGCCGCTGCCCAACGCTACAATGGCAGACAACAATGCAAACTAAACACAGACTGCGCACAGCACAGCCAGTGATTTTTCATACAGAGCGCTACGTGGCGTTACCAATATGAAAATGTAAACAGCGTACTTACAAGAGAAATGACTAGTGGTGGTACGGGGTACCCTCCGCCATGCGCCGTACGGTGGCTTGTGGAGTATATATGCCCGCATCTCGTGGTCGTGCGGTAGCGTTCTCGCTTCCCACGCCCGGGTTCCCGGGTTCGATTCCCGGCGGGGTCAGGGATTTTCTCTGCCTCGTGATGGCTGGGTGTTGTATGCTGTCCTTAGGTTAGTTAGGTTTAAGTAGTTCTAACTTCTAGGGGGCTGATGACCATAGCTGTTAAGTCCCATAGTGCTCAGAGCCATTTTTTTTTTTTTTGTGGAGTTTATACGTAAATGTTGCGAAAGCTATGTTTAATTACTGTGCAGAGCGTGATGAATGAAAAACATTTCCACATTTCCAGTATTAATTCTCATTGTTCTTAAAGGAAGCAATATTCTACAGAACTATTAAATACAGCTGAGTCACACAATTTCACTCAGATATTCGAGATTTCCAGCAGTATTTAAAAACAATTATGTGTACATAAAAGTTGAAAGCATTATATGCTTTTAAGGGCGTTGAGGAACTACTTCTGGTATTTTCCATTGCGAACTCCTGACGTGTACTGTGCAGAATTTGTTTACACTGTATAGTGCAGCCTCATATTTTTCAACGAATCAAACAGCGTACTTCATTAGCTCTGTGTAAATCTAAGGCACTGCCCGTGTCGATTGGGCTGAAACTTGGGTCTACACTCTAGGAAACTTTCTGCCATATTAAAACTGTGTGCCGGACCATGACTCGAACTTAGGACCTTTGCATCCGTCACTAACTCATATCCTACCTCTCAAACTTCACTAAACTTCTTCAGCACCTTGCCGGGTTAGCACTCCTGGAAGAAAGGATATTTCGGAGAAATTGCTGAGCCACACCCCAGAAGACTGTTTCCAGAGCGAATTTTCACTCTGCGCTGCTTTGAAAGATGGCGGATTAAAACCGTGTGCAGAAGTTCCAGATTTGAGTCTCGGTCCGGCATACAGTTTAAATGTACCAGGAAATTTCAAACCAGCATATACTCCACAGCAGAGTGAAAACTCATTCTGGGAACACTATCATAAATTTTAGACGCGGCTTCTTGAGACCACAACAAGAAAAACTTACATATAGGCATACACTGAAACCCCTTCGTACATGAAATATTAATGTTGACCATCTTAAAAAATCATTACGTGGGAGACACGAAACAACTGTTAATAATGTTCTCTATTAGCTTCTATGTATCCATGCTGTGCTATAAAATTTGTATGTCGGTTTAAATCCCTAGGAGTACAATTCATGCCGGCCGGGATGGCCGAGCGGTTCTAGGCGCTACAGTCTGGAACTGCGAGACCGCTACGGTCGCAGATTCGAGTCCTGCGTCGGGCATGGCTGTGTGTGGTTAGTTAGGTTTAGGTAGTTCGAAGATCTAGGGGACTGATGACCTTAGAAGTTAAGTCCCATAGTGCTCACAGCCATTTGAACCATTTTTAACTACAATTCGTGGTAGACGTCAAAAGCAGTGTAAGAGTAATGTGCGGCCTGCACTTGAAAATGACTATCTGGTAGCTCCGCGTACTCTCCCAGCACATCTCTCAGCGGAAGTCTACAAGTAATTTATTTTCTTAACACTTGCTACGGTATGTGCTGCTGCCATTGCGAGGAAGCACACCGTTTACGCAAACGTTGTTCTAACACACTCCATTCACACTGATCGAGATGAATTGTATGACATCAACGATGCGAGATGGGTATAAATGAGAGGATGAGTACCACGTTCTGCATGTCCTACTCACCTCAAAATTTGGATTTTATCTCAGGTACCACCTAAAACAACTGGTTTACGTGGCAGATATTACCAACGTAGAAGCGTTTCAGAGTTTTATCGAAGCCTACGAAACCACTCGATACCGCCCGGAGGTGCTTAGCAGCGTGCGACAGTCCATGGTCTGACAAGAGCGCTCAACAGTTGAATCAAGTAGAGTATATTTTAAGCATTTGGTATCAGCTTATTACTTGCTGACTTTCAATCAAGTTCTTCCAGTATGTTTATATTGAATTATTTCTTGTTTTGGTATGATGAATCCGCTTCAAAAGTTACTAAATATTTATGATACATCCAGCATTTCGTAGATGCTGACAGTTCATTCGAAACCTTTATTTTATGTGCCTTTTTGCACTTTAATGGAGTATCTGCTGTGATAAACATTACTGTAAAGTAAAAGTTTAAGCTGGACCAAACCATTACCCATATGTGCGCCTTCCGCAGGCAGTGTGCTTTCAGTTGCACTGTTTGAGCCTACTTCGCGGACTTACTACTAATTTGTCACTCGTTCTTCTTCCCCGGGTTTGAGTCTTGGTCTGGCAGACAGTTTTGAAGTTTGAGGAAATGAATCACATAGACAGTTATATTAAACACATCTATATTTCAGCGTGAGATGCAAGATTTATGACGCCCCCTGATGTTTTCTATGTACTTGCTTAATGACTTCGAGAAATGAAACACGTTTTAAAAGAAGGGGGGCGGTGGGGCGAGCCAGTAATAAAACCTCCAATCTTAAGATTTCCTGTGTGCATCTTCATATTTTCTCGGCGCAATGATTGTTCCATAAAATTTCAGGCGTGCAGCCGCATAAATTTCACTTCTTCTTCTGATATTGCGACTGTACACCTTCCAGCCATATTCCAGCCAGATTTCCTGTTTAGCTCTAAGCTGGTTTATCACCTAGCCAATTTATTCTCTGCAGCGTAGTCTAATTTCGTCAGTATTAGTCATTAAGAGTAGTTCGCAAACATTGCTCAAAGTAACTGAAAAACAAGTAGATGTAAACGAGTGGAAATACAGTTGTAATTTTTTCGTGTGAGAACTGTAGCACCACGGCTATTAGAATAAATTAACCCGCAGATGTGAAATTCAAATCATGAGAGCGACTGAATGAAACGGAAGCATAGCTGTTAGACACAATTTCCCATCGGTTTAGCTCTGCGTTTTATTCCCAGCTTAATTTCACAGTACTTCCAATCTATTGCACAGATTAGAGACGGCGATATATTCGAGGCGTTGAAGGATCAACGAAAATCCCTACTATCAATAACTGTTTACTCTGCACTTTCTTAATACTTGTACTTAACCAACATTGGACTGTGTAAAATATGTTAAGAGTGTAATGATCAGGCTAATGCTAGGGAAGGCTCACGAGAGGATAAGTGAACGGTTTGGACAGTCCACTTGTGACGAGAACAGCACAGTTCTCATTAGTTGTAAAGAAATTTCGTGAAACTATCCAGTGGTTTTCGAAATCGCCAGTTCAGGTGGCATCATCTGCGAATAGATTCTCTTATGTTCACTATATATGGTCTTTGTGTGAAGCTAGCCACAGATGGCAGAACAATTAAAACACTTGTATCTTGATAGTGAGGAGCAGTATTCAAAACAATAATTTAGGTGTGCAATGGACTTCCCATCTCATTTGAGGAGAATGCCGATACGGTTCCTTTTACAAGACAATGCCTGTTGCTCCCACTATCCTCATTCATTCCAAGCAAGTGCTCCGTTTCCAATGACCTCGATCTTGGTTTGCGAGACGTCTAAAGCAATTTATTATGCCTTATGTGAACATAACGAAAAACGTTCAGAAGCTGTTGATTGAACGTTAAATGCGGACTACATTGTAATCTACGACTGCTCGTCATTGAGTAGCTACATTTCTTTTCTTTGTGATTCATCTTCACTTTTCTTGTTCATTTTTTAATTTTAACGCATAAATTATTTTCTTGTGTGGTTCCGGTATGACGAAGTGCTTGCACATTTTTCAGTAGATCCTTGCTGCTTAAAACATCGATTGGTTCATGTTGTAGCTCCTTAACATAACTTTTTTTACTGTGTGGTTATTGGCCTCATGCCTAACCTTCATCCTGGATAATTTGGATTTCATTCGGCGTTTGCCGCGATAGGAGAGTCTTCTTCTCCACGTCTTTTCAGCCTTCCTTGCCCTACTCTCGAGGACTGTAGTGTCAACGAAGAAGAACTCTGATTGATGATAGGATAGCGGCAGTGGTCATTTTGCATAATTAGTCCTATCATCGAATATAGCAGCAGATTATTTGATGTCAGCCGGCCGTTGTGGCCGAGCGGTTCTAAGCGCTTCAGTCCGGAACCGCGAAGCTACTACGGTCGCAGGTTCGAATCCTGCCTCAGGCATGAATGTGTGTGATGTCCTTAGGTTAGTTAGGTTTAAGTAGTTCTAAGTTATAGGGGACCGATGACCTCAGATGTTAAGTCCCATAGTGCTCAGAGCCATTTGATCCATTTGATGTCATGTGAGGACTATTTCTGCGGGTCTAAATCAGGAATCGGATAAAAATGTATTCTTGGAGTGTCACACAGCCAAGGATACGAGGAGATCTCAAGACATTCTGGAGCACTCGCAGCAGGCGACCATACTTCGCTGTGCATAGGTTCGCGGCCCACGTTCTGAAGAGCCACTGCAGGCTCTGAATAACGCTGTACTAGCCACCGTCACCTTCCTTCGCTTTTATTTCTCAGTTTTTTTCTTTTTAATGTCCATAGTACTGATTTGTTTGCTGTGGATAGTAGCTCTGGTTTGGAGTATTTGTAATGATTAGCAGTTTGCAGTACCTATTTATAAAAGCAAGTGACGTCCATGTGCCCGTTTCACCCATGGAGGTTGCAGCATAACTGACTCCTGACGTCCCAAGATTCTAGTCTTGCATCTTCTCAGCACTAGTGAACCTGACGTTTAAATCGACTGCTATTGACAGTCGTTTTTGTATCTGGAAGTATGAAAGCGTAATTGGAGGTACGGCTAACAACATGTATTCATTATCCACGTTTATCAGAGAAGTATTTACATTTGTAATGTTGAAGTACCAAGGCTATCATAAAAATGCGTCGCAAATGAATAAATTAATCAGATGAAAATAACAGGCGTTCTGTTATTCCAAATTATTGCGCCGACCACATCGTCATTAGCGACCGAGCAAAAGCTTGGGTTAGCACAATATCAGCGATGTCCGTTCCGAAATCAATGCCTTTTGCTTATGCGATTTACAGGGCTCGCATGAAACCTACAGTAAATCTGAGTCACTGAATTGGAAACTGAACCACCGCGTTCCGAATACGATTCCAGAGTCGTAACCACTTTATCGCCTTTCTCGGTTACTAGTAGCAAAAGTGCCAATTTTAGCGGCTTAAATAACGCCATACGCAGTAGTTTGGCTTTAAATATGAGCCGATGCATTCTGCAATTGTTTCAAAAGGAATTTGTTTAACGACCCTCGTAGAGATCATTAGAGTGGAGCACTGGCCCTGAAAAGACAGAAGGAAGGAATTGGCCGTTTACCTTTCCTGTTCAAAGAATGATATATACATTCACACGGAAGTCATGGGAAATAGAAATGAGGATTGTCTGACGGAGATCTGAACCCAGTCCTCTCGTAAACGAATTATGAACATTGGCCAATACACCGTTGCTTTCGGTAGTCGCAATTATTTTTTTCTGTGGCAATGGATCTACACTGTGACTTTTTTTCTGCTTGATTACACTCTCTCAGTTTTACATAAACTACTATTTACACTTGTGCAGGTCACAGAATGCCGGACTAGACCATGAAATTATAATCAGAGCTATAGACAACACAATTTTTAGTACAAAAATTAGTTGTAGTTTAAATGTCATTTCATATTTTAAAAACTAACGAAACTCCTCCCAAAAGGGTCATGAAAGCCCAACGGTACCGACCGGCCGCCGTGTCATCCTCAGTCCATAGGCGTCACTGGAGGCGAATATGGAGAGGCATATGGTCAGCAAACCGTTCTCCCAGCCGTATATAAGTTTCCGAGACCGGAGCTGCTACTTCTCGATCGAGTAGCTCCTCAGTTTGCCTCACAAGGGCTGAGTGCACCCCGCCTGCAAACAGCGCTCGTTAGACCGGACGGTCACCCATCCAAGTACTAGCCCAGCCCGACAGCGCTTAACTTCGGTGATATGACGGGAACGGGTGTTACCACTGCGGCAAGGCCGTTTGCCATTTTATATTTTGGTTTTCTGAAAGTGCGTTGTTGCAGAGACAATTACTGAGATGTGTACACGTGTTCATGCCAGGAAAAAACATATATTTTTAGCGAATCCTTCATCCAAATAGGTTTCAACCGATCGTGCCATTATACAGTACATTCTTATTTTTGTTGGATACCTTAATTAATACTCATTTTGTACGACATTGATTAGACTTGCCTGGACAGCACGCCAGCGGCACACGTGTATTGATGTCATCTATACGTATTATAAATTAAAGCCCCCCTTCGCGTTTTCCGTGTGAGTATGAACGCTAATCCCAGGAAATATTCTAGGGATTTTGATACGGCTTCCTTTGATAGACTGATTCACGAGAGAGGTTTGTTACATAATTTAAGACCACTACGCCAGGTAAATCGTACGGCCTGCGATACTTAACGCTGCGCGTCGCTAGTAAATACTGTTTCTATGGAGGTAGTACTTAAAAGTTCGAGTGCTATTGGTAATAGACATTTGCAGTCGCTTTCTTTCCATAAGAAAAACATATGCATGAAGAGAATAACATCAGAAGAAATCGTGGCACGCTGCCTAGCCAAAGTTAATGAATTGTTTTAAGAAAAAAATAATAAAAGAACAATTGAGGTATGCAGCACAATTAAAGATAACGGAATAGATGTCAAAAAGCGCGTTTTGCCATCTATTCGAGAAAATTTTGTGTTTTAAGTTTTCAATGTATTCACTTAAAAAAATATTCTTGTATTTTTTTAGTTGCAGATGAGAGCATGCAAATTTTACATTTTACTAATATTTCACAATCAGATCCTTACCTCCGTGTCACAGAATACCTCACTAGAACACGAACTAATAATTACAGCTATAAGCAACACAAGTTTTAGTAAAAGAACTAAGTTTTAGTTTAAATATAATTTTAGATTCTGGTTCTCTAAAATTACATTGTTGCAGAAATAGTTACAGAAATGTGTTCACGTGTACATGCCAGAAAGACATGTAAATTTTTAGCGAATCCTGTATGGAAACATGTTTAAACCGATCGTGCCATTTTTCAGTAGGTTCTCAATTTTATTGGATACTTTAATTATTGCTCCTGTTGTACAACATTGATTAGACCTGGCTGGATAGCATGGCTGCAGCCACACATGTATTGGAATGATCCACACGTGCTATAAATTAAAGTCCCTCTTCGCGTTTTTAAGTCTGATGTGAACGCTAATCTCGGGAAGTTCTGTAGGGATTTCGTTAGAATTTCCTTTGTTGTTGTTGTTGTGGCCTTCAGTCCTGAGACTGGTTTGATGCAGCTCTCCATGCTACTCTATCCTGTGCAAGCTTCTTCATCTCCCAGTGCTTACTGCAACCTACGTCCTTCTGAATCTGCTTAGTGTATTCATCTCTTGGTCTCCCTCTATGATTTTTACCCTCCACACTGCCCTCCAATGCTAAATTTGTGATCCCTTGATGCCTCAGAACATGTCCTACCAACCGGTCCTTTCTTCCTTCTTCTTGTCAACTTGTGCCACAAACTCCTCTTCTCCCCAATTCTATTCAATACCTCCTCATTCCCTTTAATAGACCGATTTCCTTTAATAGACCGATTCATGAGGAAGGTTTATTTACATAATTTATGACCATTACGCTAGACAAACGGACCTGTTTGAGATACTTAATGCTCGCTGGTAAATACTGCTTTTATGGAACTTGTACTTAAAAGGTATCAAATCTGGAAGATCCAGTTTTTATAATTAATTTTAGTTCACTCGTTACGTTCATACAGCGGAATCACAGTCACGTACAAGAAGCGAATTTCCTGTCCTCTATTTTGTATTGCTGGCATTGTGACCGAATGCCTTACGCGACTTCTCCCCGTAGGTTTCGGGGAGCACCCTCACTCCGCTGTAATGAGTCACATTGTTGGCACTGGACTCACGTACACAGATTCCCCTGGATACGGTACCGGTGCAGGGATCTCCTGGAGTTCGCCTACTCACCCGCTGCCGCTCCCGTGGCTGACTGGTCCTGGATGAATGGTAGCGCCGGCAGTGATAAGCAAGCACTTGGGTCACGTCCTCCGGATGTGCAGGCGTCGCGGCGGAGAGCGGGACTGTGCCGGCCAGCGTCCGTCGCCGCTATTAAGCGCGGCGGCTACCTTACGCGCCCACCCACCCCCCACCACCTGCGATATCGCCCGTGACGCGGTGGCCGGCGATCGCCCGCGTCTCTGGCGCGCGAGGTGGCCCTCTACCTGGAAGAGCCACCGCGAGGAACTTTCCGCTTTCGCGGTTTCCTGCGCTTCGCCAAGGCTGCGGATGCTCGCTTCCTGACTGCACGGGGGTCGCGGGATTAACTAGGGTCACGGCCCGCGAAACCCATTCGTTGTGTGTTCGTTTCTCTACGTAGAAGTACCTCTTTCAACGACCGATCATACACATTCGCAACGACGCATCACAACATGAAGACCGGCAGTAATTCGCGACGTTTGTAGGTGTACTGCAAAAGCAAGCTGATGCTTTATGGCGCAACATACACTACTAGCCATTAAAATTGCTACACCAAGAAGAAATACAGATGATAAACGGGTAATCATTGGACAAATACATTATACTAGAACTGACATGAGATTACATTTTCACGCAATTTGGATACATAGATCCTGAGAAATCAGTACCCAGAACAACCACCTCTGGCCGTAATAAAGGCCTTGATACGCCTGGGCATTGAGTCAAACAGAGCCTGAATGCCGTGTACAGGCACAGCCGCCTATGCAGCTTCAACACGATACCACAGTTCATCAAGAGTATTGTGACGAGCCAGTTGCTCGGTCACCATTAACCAGACGTTTTCAGTTGGTGAGAGATCTGGAGAATGTGCTGGCCAGGGCAGCATTCGAATATTTTCTGTACCCAGAAAGGCCCATGGAATGAAGGGTAGAGCCACGGGTCGTAACGTCCACTGTTCAAAGTGCCGTCAATGCGAACAACAGGTCACCGAGACGTGTAACCAATGGCACCCCATACCATCACGCCAGTATGGCGATGACGAATACACGCTTCCAATGTGCGTTCACCGCAATGTATCCAAACACAGATGCGACCATCATGATGCTGTAAACAGAAACTGGATTCATCCGAAAAAATGACGTTATGACATACGTGCACCCAGGTTCGTCGTTGAGTGCACCATTCCATATTCTGTTAACAGTCAATGGATCTCGACCAACGCGAGCAGCAAAGTCGTAATACGATAAACCGCAATCGCGATAGGCTACAAACCGATCTTGACCAAAGTCGGAAACGCGATAGTACGCATTTCTCCTCCTTACACGAGGCATCACAACAACGTTTCACCAGGCAACGCCGGTCAACTGCTGTTTGTGTATGAGAAATCGGTTGGAAACGTTTCTCATGTCAGGACGTTGTAGGTGTCGCCACCGGCGCCAACCTTGTGTGGATGCCATGAAAAGCTAATCATTTGCATATCACAGCATCTTCTTCCTGTCGGTTAAATTTCGCGTCTGTAGCACGTCATCTTCGTGGTGTGACAATTTTAATGGCCAGTAGTGTAACGCTGAGGTGGATAGCGATATGCACATATACAGATAGCGGTAGTATTGCATACACAGCGTATAAAGGGCAATGAATTAGCGGAGCTGTCATTTGTTCTCAGATGAAAAGGCGAAAAGATTTCCGATGTGATGATGGCCGCACGACGGGAATAAACAGAATTTTGGAAATCGTTAGGGAATTCAATATTCCGAGATCCACGGAGTTACGAGTGTGCCGAAACACCTGATTTTAGGCATTACCTCTCACCACGGACAACGCAGTTGCCAACGGTCCTCACTTAACGACCGAGAGCGACTGGGTGAAATAACCGAGAAATCGGTACTGGACGTACGACGAACGTGTCCGTTAGGACAGTGTAACAAAATTTGGGGTTAACGCAGCAAAACATGGACGCGAGTGCTTTTGCTGACAGCACGACATCGACTGCAGCGCCTTTCTCTAGGCTCGTGACCATGTCGGTTGGACCCTAAACGACTGGAAAACCGTGGCCTGGGCAGATGAGTCTCCGTTTCAGTTGGTAAGAGCTGATGGTAGGCATCGAGTAGGTGCAGACCCCACGAAGCCATCTACATCTACACGATTACTCTACTATTCACAATAAAGTGCCTGGCAGGGGGTTCAATGAACCACCGTTCCTCTCTCGAATGGCACGCGGGAAAAACGAGCACTTAAATTTTTCTGTGCGAGCCCTGATTTCTCTTATTTTATTGTGATGATCATTTCTTTCTATGTAGGTGGCTGCAAATCATAATGTTTTCGCAATCGGAGGAGAAAACATGATTGAAATTTCCCGTCGCAACGAGAAACGCCTTTGTTTTAGTGATTGGCACTCCAATTCACGTATCATGTCTGTGACACTATCTCCCCTATTTCGTGATAATACAATACGAGCTGCCCTTCTTTGTACTTTTTCGATGTCATCCGTCAGTCCCACCTGATGCGGATCCCACACCCCACAGCAATATTCTAGATAGGGCGGACAAGCGTAGTGTAAACAATCTCTCTGGTAGACCTGTTGCACCTTCTAAGTTTTCTGCGAATGAATCGCAGTGTTTGGTTCGCTCTACTACAATATTATGTATGTGATCGTTCCAGTTTAGGTTATTTGTTATTGTAATCCCTAAGTATGTAGTTGAATTTACAGCCCTCATATTTTTCTGACTTATCGCGTAATCGAAATTTAGCTGATTTCTTTTAGTACTCACGTGAATAACTTCACACTTTTCTTTAGTCAGGGTCAATTGCCACTTTTCGCACCATACAGATATCTTATCTAAATCATTTTGCAAGTCGTTTTGGTCATTTGATGGCTTTACAAGACGGTAAATGACAGCATCATCTGCAAACAATCTAAGACGGCCCATCTCCAAACAATCTAAGACGCCTACTCAAATTGTCTCCTATGTCGTTAATATAGATCAGGAACAATAGAGGGCCTATAACACTTCATTAGGGAACGCCGGATATTACTTCTGTTTACCCAACTTGTCAGCAAGTCACTGTGCAAGCTAGTGGTGGCTTTGTAATAGCGTGGGCTCTGTTTACATGCTAAGGACTGGGCCTTGTGATCCAACTGAACCGATCACTGACTGGTAACGGCTATTTTCGGCTGCTTAGAGACCATTTGCAGCTATTCATGGACTTAATGTTCCCAAATATCGATGAAATTTTTACAGTTCACAACGTTCCATGTCAGTGGATCACATTTGTTCGTGATTGGTTTTGAAGAACATTTACGACGCTTCAGGCGAGTGATATGGCCTCCCAGATAGTCTGACACGAATCCCAATCGAACATTTCTGAGACATAATCGAAATCTCAGTTCGTGCACAGAATCCTGCACCGGCAACACGTTCGTAATTATGGACGGCTATAAAGGCAGCATGGCTCATTATTTAACTTCCAGTGACCTGTTGAGTCCATGCCACTTCGATTTGCTGCACAAAGCTGGGCAAAAGAAGGTCCGATAGGATATTAGGAGGTATCCCGTGTCTTTTGTCACCTTGTACGTCGCATATCTCCACCGTCTTCTCCTGTTATATTCGCAAATTATAGAAAATGAGAAATCTGACGCACTGGCAGCCATGGGCTGGGTTATATCCTTTTATTTCATAAGCTTGAGTACATTCTTTTGTGGGACTCGCTTAATGCTCAGCCCACTAGCTTTCTAGACAAGGAGGTGGGCCAGACTGGGATACCCGTACGGCGGATTAACGAACGTGAGGTGACACACTGGCCACTATGGTTTTAGGCGGTTTGTGGAAAAGTGGAACCGCGTTCCACTGTATGGTTTGGAAACGAGTGCCTACTACCCTACTTCCGGCCGTCGCCGTTCCTAGAGTATCAGATTCATTTTCTACTATAGGCTTAATTCGTGTCTCTTTGACCACAAAGATGTAGATATGAAGCGATGGTGGATTAAGGATAAAATTGGGTAGCACAGCTCTACTGAAATAAGAGTCGACTGCAGGCTATTTTAAACAGACACACTGTCAGAAGATATGCAAGACCCTCAAGGAATGTATTCTGTGGCACGTGGGGCTGTAGTGTTAGTTGTTCATTTACCACTATCACCGGTGGGAGGCCTCTCCGTGCACCCACTGTTTTGGCTCTGCAGGCAGTAGCTGTGCTAAGTTTATTTATTTATTTATTGTTCCGTGGGACCAAATTAAGGAGAAGTCTCCATGGTCATGGAACGAGTCAATACATGAAATTATAACACGATATTAGAAACAGATAAAATGAAATATAACAAAAACATATTCAGGTGACAAGTCGTAAGTTTAAATAAAGAAAATCAACAATGTAACACTTGAATTTGCTTAATTTTTTTGCTCTTCCAGGAGCTCCTCTACAGAATAGAAGGAGTGAGCCATGAGGAAACTCTTCAGTTTAGACTTAAAAGTGTTTGTGCTACTGCTAAGATTTTTGAGTTCTTGTGGTAGCTTATTGAAAATGGATGCAGCAGAATACTGCACTCCTTTCTGCACAAGAGTCAAGGAAGTGCATTCCACATGCAGATTGGATTTCTGTCTAGTATTAACTGAGTGAAAGCTGCTAACTCTTGGGAATAGGCTAATATTGCTAACAACAAACGACATTAAGGAAAATATATACTGTGAGGGCAATGCCAGAATTCCCAGACTACTGAATAGGGGTCGATAAGAGGTTCTCGAACTTATACCACATATAGTTCAAACAGCCCGTTTTTGAGCCAGAAATACCCTTTTTGAATCAGACGAATTACCCCACAACATAATACCACACGACATCAGCGTATAAAAATATGCGAATTAGACTACTTTTCGTCGTGTTGAAGTGCCAATTATTTCAGATAGTGTTCTAATGGTAAATAAAGCAGCATTTAGTTTCTGAACAAGATCCCGGACATGGGCTTTCCACAACAGCTTACTATCTATCCGAACGCCTAGGAACTTGAACTGTTCCGTCTCGCTTATAATATGCCCATTCTGTCTGATCAAAATATCAGTTCTTGTTGAATTGTGAGTTAGAAACTGTGAAAACTGAGTCTTACTGTGATTTAGCATCAAATTATTTTCCACAAGCCACGAACGTATTTCATGAACTACATTATTTGATACTGTTTCAATATTACACAGTTTAGAGATGAACAGTGCTTGTAACCTTCATTCTAGGATACAAACATGCTCCATCGACGACTATACACCTCTTGAACAGCTTCAGACAGTTGAACAGGGTCGCATTGTGGTCTTGCAGGAAGCTGGATGGACGAATCGACGGATTGCTGCACATGGTGGGCACAGCATATCGATGATATGTAGATGCTTTCAGCTGCTAGACTGACAAAGAACACTACAGGAACAGGGTTGGGAAGTCATTCCGCACCCATCTTATTCACCTGCTATTGCGCCCTCATATTTTCATCTTTTCCACCGTCTATCGAAGAATCTTCAACGGGCATCCTTTCCGAATGAAAATGCGCTCTCTGTATATGGCTCGACGAGTTCTTCGCCTCAAAACCGTATGATTTCTCCAATCGCGGAATCGAAAAGTTACCCCAGCGTTAGCAGACTTTGTAAATTTGAAGAAGAATGTGTTATTGATGACAAAAGTGTGTTATTTGTATCTATTGTGTTTATTAGCCTTATGAAAAAAACTCTACAGATCTATGCATCTAGCGACCGTGTGGCCATGCGGTTCTAGGCGCTACAGTCTGGAACCGCGCGACCGCTACGGTCGCAGGTTCGAATCCTGCCTCGGGCATGGATCTTTGTGATGTCTTTAAGTTAGTTAGGTTACAGTAGTTCTAGGGGACTGATGACCAAAGAAGTTAAGTCCCATAGTGCTCAGAGCCATTTGAACCATTTGAACCTATGCATCAATAATAGCATATGATATTGACTGATGTTAATCGTGGGATCAACAATGTTAACACATTTCAAAATAAACTTCACTGAAATCAATATTATTTTTAAGGAACAAAATTATTTTGAAAAATTTGTCACAAACGAGAAAGAAATTATAGTGGAAACTACACGAGACGCTTTGGCTCTTTATAAAGGCAGAATGCTTGGCGTTGCATCTTATCTGTGCTCGTTGCTATTTGACGTCGACAGCGGCTGGTTGATGCTGGAGGCATAAGTTTTATAGCCACATCAATCATAAAATTGCCTTGGATTCGTTCTATTGTTGGGAGTATGGTAACGATTCCACGTGACGCGTATGCCATGCAAATCATTGGAAACGTGTGGCAGAGGGCAGGTTGTGTTGTAATATCAACGAAACGTCCCGTAGCCGTTGGAGGAGATTATGTTTTCAGTATGATTAATGTGCGTAATGTTTTTTTGTCCATTGATAACTGGTGAGGCTGTGAGACAAAGAAAGAGGAGTCAAGCAAGGAGCTTCTATAACACCAAAACTGTATTTAAAATGCCACTGTCGGAGACAAACATTCCAGTTTCGATATTTGTTAAGGAAACCGGATAACAGTAAAAACGTCATAACTTTCTTATTTCTAGCTTACCCAGAGAGTACGCCCCTTCCAAAGGAACGTTTACACTGCTATTACAGAAGAAAATTCCGTTAGCGCTATGCGGAACGCATTTCGTCACAATATTGCGCACTGGGTTCTACCCGTGAGAGAAAGCCGTACATCATAGCACAGTGATCTCAGTAAGACTCCGTTAAGTCTCTACCTCTGACCGTAGGTACATCTCGAACATGTTGTCTTCATCGTCGTTGCTTATTTTTGCCCGCACTTCGACTCGTACAACCTCCGTTAATCCTTGCATTACTTTTCTCGTTAGTGGGGCAACGAACGGATTGTATTACTTGGTTTTCCACTATTCACGCACTTCCTACATCTTCGCAGAATCAGCCGCCTTTCTGCTGCATCATTACCACATATTGGTTATGCACGTTGATACGCCAAAGAGCCTCAAGGGAATTACAGCCGGTAACATACTTGAGCTCAATGCCGTGTCCGCTATAGAACATAATCAGAAGACTGTTCGCGGACAATGTTTTGCAGGAAGATCTGCCGAGGATAGATGTTTGGCAGCTGACCCTCAATATGGAAGGTGTTGCACAAAGACACACGGCAGACCCCAAAGTTCGCGATAAATCAATGAAAATATTAAAAATTGTAAAATATGAGACTAATCAATCCGAACGACCTTTGGTGGAAAGACCATATAAAAGTAGTTGTACGACGGGCAGTTGCCAGACGGATATTCATTGCAAAAAGGCCCTGTAACTCTTGTTCAGACCATTCTTCAGTACTGGCAGTCAATCTTGGACCCTATCCAGGCAGGATCGTGGGGAAAATCCACAGAGAAACGGCGCTTTTTGTCACAGCTTTGTTTATTAAATACAAGAATTTGAGGAAGGTGCTAATCAGAGAGAGCTGTTGCGCATCACAAAAAAAATGACTTGCGGAGTACAAATGTAGATGTTATGACGAATGGGGGGACGGGGGGGGGGGGGGGAGGAACAACGTTAACAGTTTCTTATCGGCTCGAAATCAGGATGTGAAATGCAACATTATCTCATTTCGACAATAGAAGTATATGTCTTTGGTAGTTTTACACATTACGCGGATTCAACTTCAGTGTTTTCAAACGCAAGGGGTAAGATAGATACTGCCTACAGGCAAATTAAAGAGACCTTTGGAGAAAAGAGAACCACTTGTATGAATATCAAGAGCTCAGATGGCAACTCAGTTCTAAGCAAAGAAGGGAAGGCAGAAAGGTGGAAGGAGTATATAGAGGGTTTATACAAGGGCGATGTACTTGAGGACAATATTATGGAAATGGGAGAGGATGTAGATGAAGACGAAATGGGAGATACGATACTGTGTGAAGAGTTTGACAGAGCACTTAAAGACCTGAGTGGAAACAAGGACTCGGGAGTAGACAACATCCCATTACAACTACTGACGGCCTTGGAGGAGCCAGTCCTGAGAAAACTCTACCATCTGGTGAGCGAGATGTATGAGATAGGTAAAATACCCTCAGACTTCAAGAAGAATATAATAATTCCAGTCCCAAAGAAAGAAGGTGTTAACCGGTGTGAAAATTACCGAACTATCAGTTTAGTAACTGACAGCTGCAAAATACTAACGCGAATTCTTTACAGACGAATAAAAGACTGGTACAAGCTGACCTCCCGGAAGATCAGTTTGGATTCCGTAGAAATGTTGGAACACGTGAGGCAATACTGACCTTACGACTTATCTTAGAAGAAAGATTAAGAAAAGCCAAACTTACCATTTCTAACATTTGTAGACTTAGAGAAAGCTTTTGACAATGTTGACTGGAATACTCTCTTTCAAATTCTGAAGGTGGCAGGGTTAAAATACAGAGAGCGAAAGGCCATTTGCAATTTGTACAGAAACCAGATGGCACTTATAAGAGTCGAGGGGCATGAAAGGGAAGCAGTGGTTGGGAAAGGAGTGAGACAGGGTTGTAGCCTCTCCCCGATGTTATTCAATCTGTATATTGAGCAAGCAGTAAAGGAAACAAAAGAAAAATTCGGAGTAGGTATTAAAATTCATGGAGAAGAATAAAAACTTTGAGGTTCGCCGATGACATTGCAATTTCTGTCAGAGACAGCAAAGGACCTGGAGGACCAGTTGAACGGAATGGACAGTGTCTTGAAAGGAGGATATAAGATGAACATCACCAAAAGCAAAACGAGGATAATGGAATGTAGTCAAATTAAATTGGGTGAAGCTGAGGGAATTAATTAGGAAATGAGACACTTAAAGTAGTAAAGGAGTTTTGCTATTTAGGAAGTAAAATAACTGATGATGGTCGAAGTAGAGAGGATGTAAAATGTAGACTGGCAATGGCAAGGAAAGCGTTTCTGAAGAAGAGAAATTTGTTAACATTTATGTATCAGGATGTCGTTTCTGAAAGTATTTGTATGGAGTGTAGCCATGTATGGAAGTGAAACATGGACGATAACTCGTTTGGACAAGAAGAGAATAGAAGCTTTCGAAATGTGGTGCTACAGAAGAATGCTGAAGATAAGGTGGATAGATCACGTAACTAATGAGGAGGTATTGAAGAGGATTGGGGAAAAGAGAAGTTTGTGGCACAACTTGACTAGAAGAAGGTATCGGTTGGTAGGACATGTCCTGAGGCATCAAGAGATCACAAATTTAGCATTGGAGGGTGGAGGGTAAAAATCGTAGAGGGAGACCAAGAGATGAATACACCAAGCAGATTCAGAATTATGTAGGTTGCAGTAGGTACTGGGAGATGAAGAGGCTTGCAAAGGACAGAGGAGCATGGAGAGCTGCATAAAACCAGTCTCAGGACTGAAGACAACAACAATAACATCACATATTGTTCCGACAGTGCATTGAGATCCGCGGTTCGTCGGGTACATGTGACTCTAGTTTGTGTGGTACTCTGGGCGACTTATGGTCACAAGTTTCGTTGATAAAAATGTTCGTTGATTTCTAACACTAATAGAAGTTTGCTCGAGTGCTGTCATACTGAGAAAATTTCTCCGTGTTCTTCGATGATCCGCAACAACATACTTTAGAAAATTTCGGCCACAGCCGGGCCTACTTGAAATCAGTGAGCTTCAGTGCCGAACTTTGGTTCACGATTGTTCTCGAAGAACTTTTAATCTGTTTCGAGATACTTTGGGACTTGAGCAGCTTTAGTTGGGCAGTAAATATACGAAATCATCTGTAGTATCGGACTTTGACTTTCTCGTCAATTGTCTACTCGGAAACTGAGTTTAGGCACGCTTCTCTGCATTCGGACTTCAATTCTTACTGCATTTCGTGCCGTCATCAGTCTGAGTGAATAAACTATCGTGTGTGGTAGCGCGATTGTTAGCAAACAGGAGTCGCATTCGGGAAGACGTTGGTTCAAATCCTCGTTCAGCCTAGATGGCTTAGGTTCTCCGTTATTCTCCTAAATCGCTCCACACAAATGGCGGGATGGTTAGTTTGAAAACGGGTCCGTCGCGTAGATATTGTGAAAATGGATGTATGAATGTTTGTAAGTTCCACAACTCCTCCTAAACCCTGGACGATTTCAACTAAACTTGGTTCACATATCCCTTACTATAACGGAGCTATCGCTGTGAAGGTAAGAACCATATGCCTATCACAATTAAGGAGATATGACATCATAACCAGTGAGATGCGTGAGAAACTGCCGAACTTGTATTACGGTTAAATGTATTACTTCTGAGTTACTAATTATATTCGCAGCAAAATTTTGCAGACTGCATGTACCTACAAAATGTTATCATTTATGACGTTGGTTCAAATCCTCGTTCAGCCATCTAGACGTAGGTTCTCCGTTACTCCCCTAAATCGCTCCACACAAATGCCGGGATCATAAACATTAAGAAGCGTGAAAGCGTGCCGCAGTGGCCATGACGTTCATAGTCATTACTTGTTTGGTAATGATTCTATGCGAAACATTCTTCAGGAAGTACGTTCATATGCCGCTGAATGTGTTTAAACATATATATCACTGAACGGCACACGGTCCAAGAGATATGACGTCATAAACTCTGAGATACGTGATAAAATGCCACATCATGCATGAAGTTTTAATATATTTAACCTTTACTGCTATAGTCGAGTCACCTTAAAAGGAAATCTCTGACATATGGCAGCGCTTTTGACAGATTCGAACTTCGAAGCGCAAACAGCTGTAGGTGAAAACAAACAGCCGTCTACAGACTTAACAGAGACGTTTACAAAACCGCGTTGCAGACACGCGAAGCATCTACGCCCAGCGTACAGAAACGTTTTCATAATTTCAAAGGTGTTTTTATGAATACATGGGAATAATATTTTTTTTCGATATCACACTACAGACGCAGCTCTTTGTTTTTTCGTTTCTAATAGAAAATTGTCAAACTGGATACACTGGCAATGACGTGCTTGTCGGCTAGTACACGACAAGAGACAAAGGTATCCGTCTTCGACCTAAATCCCAAGTAGTGCTATGAAGAACAACATAGCAAGTAACGAGCACATAGTTTGCAAATAAATATTTTGTTCAGAATTCATAACGTGAGGAAATTACTAAGAGAATTGCATCTTCCGCTGATTAGTTAAAAAAAATTCTCATCGGATGAATTTCAGCTTCAGCGTTTATCATACTTTTCTTTCAATAGTTGGTTTGTTCGAAACATGTACTAGTTACAGTGGTTTTAGGGCTTGCCCTCTGCACTGAATGAGACGCATGAAACAAGAAGAAGACTGAGGTTTCATAACTTTCAACCAATACGTACATATAAATGTAATTGAGCTAGGTGTCACAGTGGTTAAGTCATTGCAGTCGTACTCAGGCTACTGTTATACTGTTATGTAAAGTTTTCGCTGTTTCCACAAACTGCGTAACGTAAACGCCATAGCTGATTGCCTCAACTGTGTGAGTCACGTCGGAGCCTGGGTTTCGTCTCTAATGACTTCGGCGTCCACCAGGCGTTAAACGTTACTCTTTCCTCCTCCCACAGCCCTCTTAAAGTGGTCAGGGATTTCTAGGAGAGGAGTGCTGTAACAATAACCATAGACTATTATCGTTTGATGTTTGACGTCAGACGACGGCAAGCGACTAGGACCAGGTATCTTGTCACTCAAGTGCTGACTTCCGCCCGATCACATATGATACCAGCACTTCGACCCTTTGGGATGACAAGGTTCCAACTGTCAAAATCGAAGAAATTGAGTTGTTAGTGGGACAAGGTTCTATCTGGCTTTTGCTACAAATAGAACGTACTCGTGCTGCAATCTGTGAAGAATTTAACCGAGATGGAAGAGCGCCAAAGTTCCAACGGATAACGCTTTGTTTGATTCGTTGGGATGAGTACTATTTCAAAGGTGGAATTTTATTTTTTTGTTATTGAATTACTGTATTTTTCTTGTAAGTAATGCTAGGTGTTCTGAATAGCTGTATAATTATTAGTTTTCATTATCCTATCATCCAAACAAACATCAGGATTTCAAACGGGGAAAATAGCTACCAAGTAAATTTTTAATTTTTGGAAGAAAAATAAACAATAAAAAGGAAATTTGCTCTTATAAAGAGACTGAAGAAATGAGCCTATAGTACGTGTCACGTGACAATACATGAAGTGCTCGAATAGCGTGATAAGGCATCAATTTCCTGTAGTATTAAGAGGTTGTTTGCAGTGGGAAAGGTTAACATAGTTATGTTACATATTTATTACACTGTTTTTGTAAGCGTTCTTAACAATTCATGTTGACAAACATTGACTGGGACCATATAAAAATGACTAATCTACGAGACAGCTGAATAATGAGTTGATGAAGCACTGTCATCAATTTGCACGAAAAGTACGGGGTGTTAGTTGACGCCTTGTCATTCCAAGGGGTCGACTTGACGTTAATTAAGAATAATACATATTTAGTTATCTTCTGTGTAACGATTTACTGATATCCCAAGTCTACGGTAGATAGGTCGCGAGAAAATGGTGTTAAATGAACAAAAGTAGTAGCAACAGTAATTAATGTGATATGCGAGTTTTTGAGAAACATGATAAATAAACTGGTTCTGATGGAATTTCAGACAGAATATACACACTTATTTTAAAAATAAATAAAAAAGTATTCGGTGAAAATCACTAAAAACTTACATTTTGTTGCGGAGGTATAAGATATACAAACATTTACAGATCAAGAATAATAAATCGCAAAACAAGGTGCTAACAAAGGATTATAATGCGACATAGGGCAAAAACTAGAAATATAATTCTTCTGTAAGAAACTTCGAATATGATACCGGATGTGACAGATGTCGTAGGCTAATAGAATGTGTTGAGAGTAGCAAGTTTGTCCTCAAGGCATTCCTGTAAAAGAAAACCATAGGAATTGGTCTTCACAAGAATCAAACAGAACTAAAACTGACGCGATTTTATCGGATTACTGCAAGTGATCATAAACTCGTGAGGTCAATAGCAGAAATAAGTACAAAGGCAGAAACCAACAGCCAGCAAATAAATTAGTTATTTACTGCGAGAAGTTATTTAATAACAAGGAGATACTCCAAATGATATTAAGCAACAAGTTCAGCATTTTATAAAACGGACGTTAGACGAAAATAAAGAGATTTAGCAAATGATAATTGGGAAAAGCAGAATATACTGAGTTAAACAAAAATTCCTTGGTGATTGCTGTTCTATGGCACCATGCCGTCGTCTAAGGCATGATTCAGTGGCTAACGTTTCGTGACCTAATGTGGAGATATACTCAGAGGCTATAAAGAAATGATTAATGGATTTTCAAACTTAAAAAAGTACCACTACCAAATTGTTTGTACGTAACCACGTGGCAGTATACGACCACTGTTAAAGAAGGCAGAGTCGTTCCGAAGTGCATTATGATGGCTATAGTGGGAATGAGAGAGGAGACAGGCTAACTGAGTTATGCAATACATTTCAGCTGGTAATAGAAAACACAGTGTTCACAAGTCACATGAGTAGATTTACTCGGAAAAGGCCCGACGATGCGGGAAGATTCCAGAGGGAATATATCGTCGTCAGTCGTAAATTCCGAAATAAGATATTGAATAAGGTGTATCCGAGAGCAGATATAAACTGAGATCACAGTTTAATAACGACAAAGAGAAATTTTAGAGAATAATTGGGAATATCATCGGGAAAAGAAGTGGCGCACTCAAGTACTGCGGGATGATGCGATATGTTTCTAGTTCCCTTAAGCTGTAGATACTGCTACATTGAGAATACCACAATAGGCAGTTCAGTTAAACAGGAATTGCCCTCGCTAAAAACGGCAATGCTGTTCACTGTTAAGTACCTGTCAGAGTGTTTATCGCACCACCTTAAGATATTTCTCTACCGTTCCATTTTCGAAGAGCACATGGGAAGAACGAGCACTTAAATCTTCCCGCACTTGCCATGATTTCTCTCGTTTTATTATTATGAACGAAGAGGAGAAAGCGGATAGGTGAAAATACTACATTGAGGGCCGCCATGAGGGGAAGGACTTGTCTGAGGACACGACAGAAGAAAAAGTGGGAGTCGGTATCGAAAAAATAGGATATCCAACAGAGGTTTGAAAGAATTGCGATCAAATACGGAAAAAGTTATAGATACCATTCCTTCGTTATTTCTAATGTCATTAAGGGAAGCAGCAAGGAAACGACAATTTAAGTTGTGTACAAACTGCAAGTCTGGAGACACACCATCAGACTCCCTGAAAAATTCAGTCCGGATCTCGCACCTTCTGGCTTCCATTCGTTTGGCCCACTGAATGATGCACTCCGCGGGAGGCAGTTCGTGAATGATGTGGAGGTTATTGATGCAGCAAGAGGTTGGCTCCGACGTCCACCAGTAGAGTGGCACCATGCGGGGAGAATACGAGTCCTTCCAGTAAGGAGGCGTAAGGGCGTCGTACTGAACGGAGTTTATTTTGAAAAATAGAGTTCTGTAGCCAAAAGAATTTGAAATAATATGGTATACTGGAATCCTATATAAAGTCAACATACTCTCAGCAAAATAATTGTGTTGTTTTACTTATTAGCCGACCTCTGTGGCCGAGCGGTTCTAGGCGCTTCAGTCCGGATCCGCGCTGCTGCTATGGCCTCAGGTTGGAGTTCTGCCTCGGGCATGGATGTGTGTAATGTCCTTAGGTTAGTTAGGTTAAGCAGGTCTATGTCTACGGGACTGATGACCTCAGATGTTATGTCCCATAGTGCTCATAGCCATTTGAACCATTTTGATCTCTGACCGGGTTTCATTGTCAGGTAGGATTGGGTGGTCGAAGCTTTATTGGAAAAGGATTTGGAGAAAAGAGGAAATGGTGGTGGGCTGCGTCAAACCAGCCTGAATACTGAGGAAGAATGAAGAGAGCGCTTGTATGTACTTATGTACTTTGGGGGGGGGGGGGGGGTGGACGCCCTGTGTGCTGGTACAAGAGCGGCTGAAATACGGGGTTCGGTAATAAGAGATGAAACCATTAGTTGGTTGATGTTAGGTATACAGGAAGTGTAGGATATTCGAATGAGAAAGAGAGGAGGTGGGGGGATTAATAAGTTGATACAAGATTCAAGTGGAGAAGAGTAGACGGATGCGGAAGATGCGCAGAAGCGTTGCTTTCGAAGATTTGAAGAGAAGGATAGAAGTTTGTAGGAGCGGAATTTCAGGCGACTACTAAACATCTTTCGTGACTGATCACTTACCTTTCTAAATCCGTTAGATCAAGAGTTGTATCAGGAACGTTTGCCCTTATTTGGGCTGTCTATGTTCTTCTTCATGTAATACTGTGCGAAATTAAGCAGCTGACGTCAGAATGAAATACGTGCACGATATGTTACTCTTTACTGTGTCTGTCGGTGAAGTTTCATTCAAGAAACTTCTGTGCGTCAGCCGTAACAATGCTACTACGAGCCGTTGAAGTACAGTCCTTCACCGCTGGAGGTAGTTGCAGGGTGTACTACAAGGGTCATCTCTCAACTGATTTACAGTTTCTGTACTGAGTTGCCTCTGACCTCAGATCAGTTGCACCACGGCGTAGTCTAATCGCTTACGAAAAGGACACTTAACGAGAAAATTGGAGGAAAATTCTCGTAGACAAAGAGCCAATGTAACCTTTAAAATCTTGTACTTAGAGGATGAAAGGCTGAAACGTCCCCTTAAAACAATTATACAAGACTGTGCTTAAACTGAAACACAATATTTTTAGCGCAACGCAATCTGACTTTCAAAAATCCCTACAAAAGAATGGCCCTCACTAACAATAACCTATACCTTTCACAAATCACTTACCTCACAAAAATCTTCGTTACTCGAACTACTGCAATACAGCGAGCGCCACTACTGCCAGCTAACTAAAAGTTTCAAACTACGGAAGTCACTAACTAATGATAGGCACAGTTAGCAAATGAAAGATTTTAATAGAGAACAAACAATGTATTTACCTTTATAGTCACAATATATATATATATATATATCAGTTCATGACACCAATTCTTACAAATTTCAAAACTCCGCCATCTCTCTCCCACGTCCACCAGTGCTGGCGGCTCACCTCCAACTGCGCAACGCTACGCGCTGTTAGCATCCAGCTGCCGCTGCCCAGCACTACAATGGCAGACAACAATGCAAACCAGCCACAGACTGCACACGGCACAGCCAGTGATTTTCATACAGAGCACTACGTGGTGGCGGCGTTACCAATAAAAAACCTAAACAGCCTACTTACAAGGCGAATGGGCAGTGGTGACTACTACAGGAATCTATCCCGGATGCAATTATTTTAGGGCACTCATGATGACTGGAATACGAGGCCAGTAACTTAGCTACTGAGGTACCACATCTTCGATGGAGGAGACGCTACGAAGCTGTTGACTGCTAGTGTCATTTGTCCCCAAAGAAATTAATTTGTCAATGCCAGAATGTCTTTTAAATTAAAATTTGTATTGTTTTCGGTCGAGCTGTCTTTCAGTTAGTTCCTATACTGCGTCGATCTGTTTTGGTTTATTCTTACTATGGGCTATCTACGCTCTTCCGTTCTTTTTTGTATTATTCTGTGCTAAATTAAGCGCCTGACGTCAGAATCAAATACGTGAACGATAAACCCAACCCGAGCTGTGCCCTACCCTTATTTTTCAGTTTCCGTGTGACCATGTAAGGCACAGCTGCTCAGTCATAGAACAAATCACTGTAAAATTCACAGATGCTGTTAAAGATTTTAAAGAATCAAAAATAAATTGGAAAGAAGTCAAGCAGACATAGGATCTGCGATAGGATATTCAAATGACTCGCACATTACTGCAAAAAGCGCCAAACTATTCTGAGAACTCTGTCGACAAAATCATGGAAGAGTATCACAAGAGTACCTTTTAGCTTATATCTAAAAATCGAAGGTTTAGCACTAAGATTTTTACGTTCTAGTGGTACCCTATTGGAACTGGAAGCTACAGAATATCGCACCTCTTTCCGTGCAAGTGTTAAGGAGGTGTTATGCAAGCGCAAATCGTTTTTGTGTCCTGTATTCAGTGGGTCAATGCTGCAGTTCCGTTTGATTGAGTTTATACTATTAACAACGGACTTGATTAGCTAACAGGCTTGTATGAACAGAGATGACAGAATTTAGAGACATTTATCTTCCGCTGTAAGTTTTAAGCTCTAATGGTCACTCTATTTCGAGACTAGCTAATTCTACATGTTCAGGACATAACTTGGGAATTTTTCCAATCAGCATAGGTTTACATCATCCAACATACGCACACCATTTATCAGCAGGTATACATTTAACAACTCCAACATTTCATTCTCTGCGTTCCAAGTAACTTCTTTCACATGTAAAGTTCTTCCAATTTCGCCGTCCTCAAGTTCCCCTAGTATGCTTCTCGCTTTGGAAAAATTCAATTCTAACACTTTTTTTTTTTTTTTTTTTTTTTTTTTTTTTTTTTTTTTTTTTTTGGAACGCTGTACGTATACACGTCGACACACAGTCTTACATACTTGTATGCGTTGCTGGTGACTGATTTAATGAAAAGAAAATTACCGGTTGAGGAATGACTTATCTCAGATAGTGACCTGCACCCAACCTAAAACCATATATTTTCATTGCATTTACCTGAGCGTAACAGACACTCATAAAAAAAGTTTTGCATCATCGCTGTTCCCAGAACTCCTGAAGATAGACGTTGACTGTGTGTATTGTATCACAGACGCACTCCCTTTGACTGTTCAGAGATGTCACAAAACCCGCCCAAAGATGTAAAGAACCATGCATGAGCAGCGCCTATTAGACGGAGGGGCTCCGACAACCGATCAGTTCCAGTTCCAGGAAGGAGCTACACGGCTCGTGGTGTCTGTAGTTCAGCCGTGCCTAGACGGTCAGTACTGCGATACGACCGCGCCCGCTTTGTTACTTTGTGCCAAGAAGGGCTCTCAGCAAGGGAAGTGTCCAAGCGTTTCGGAATCAACGAAGGCGATGTTGTTCGGACTTGGAGGAGATACAGAGATAAACGAACTGTCGATGATATGCCTCGCTCGCTGCAGTGGAAGACCTCTACCTACGGATTATGGCTCGGAGAAACCCTGACAGAAACGCCACCATGTTGAACAATGCTTTTCATGCAGCCACAGGACGTCATGTTACGACTCACTGTGCCCAGTAAGCTGCATGATGCGCAACTTCACTCCGCACGTCCATGGCGAGGTCCGTCTTTGCAACCACGACACCATGCAGCACGGTACAGATGGGCCCAACAACATGTTGAACGGACCTCTCAGGGCTGGTACCTCGTTCTTTTCACCGATGAGTGTCGCATATGCTTTCAACCAGACAATCGTCGGAAATGTGTTTGTAGGCAGCCCGGCTAGGATGACCGCCTTAGACACACTGTCCAGCGAGTGTAGCAAGGTGGAGGTTCCCTTATATTTTGGGGCCGACATACGCCGCTGGTGGTCATAGAAGGCGCCGTAACGGCTGTACGATACTTGAATGCCGTCCTCCGACCGATAGTGCAACCATATCGGCAGCGTATTGGCGAGGCATTCGTCTTCATGGACGACAATAAGCCCTCGCCCCCTGGTGCACATCTTGTGAATGACTTCCTTCAGGATAACGACATCGCTCGACTGGAGTGGCTATCGAGTTCTCCAGACATGAACCTTGTCGAATATGCCTGGGATGGATTGAAAAGGGCTGCTCATAGACGACTGTGGTGAGCAAACTCTCGAGTTTAACATGGTTCTCGCTAGCTGACAGTACTGTGCGCCCACTTCAGTTCAGATAAAACTTGTATCGGAACTACAAGAGCGTTTTGTGTTCTACGTTTTGGGTTGTTGTGGGGGAGGAGACCAGACAGCGAGGTCATTGGTCTCATCGGATTAGGGAAGGACGGGGAAGGTATTCGGCCGTGTCCTTTCAAAGGAGCCATCCCGGCATTGGCCTGGAGCGATTTAGGGAAATCACGGAACACCTAAATCAGGATGGCCGGACGCGGGATTGAACCGTCGTCCTCCCGAATGCGAGTCCAGTGTGCTAACCACTGTGCCAGCTCGTTCGGTGTTCTACGTTCTGCCCAGTGCGGGCCAGTAATAACTATTCAGCGTGACTTTCGTACTAGGTATGGTGTGGATCTTCCTAGAGCACAGAGCACTAGACGACGGCATTCCGAGGAACAGGTTGTTTATGTAAAGGGAAATCGCCAGGCCGTTCCCCCGAGTGTCTGACATAGACGTGGAACGCATCGTCCATAGTTTCACGAGGAGTCCCCAGAAATCTGTTCGCCATGCAGCTCGACAGCTCGCTCACCACGCCCTCTATGTCCGTCTGGCGTGTGCTGGGTCGACGTTTACGCACGGAACCATACCAAAATTCAGCTACTGCGAGCTCTACCTGAAGGTGACTAACAACAACGTGTGTGACAGCTTAGTGTTTAGTGACGAGGCAACATTCCATTTAAATGGAAAGGTGAACCGTCATAATGTGAGAATATGGGGGTACGGAACAAACAAATGAAGTTGTACAACATGCGAGGAACTCTCCAAAATTTAATGTGCTTGAGTAGTTTCAATTTTTCTTTGCCGAGAACACTGTTACAGGAAGCACATATGCTTGAGAATTTTCTTTTCCCACAGTTGGAGACTGAATCGAACGACTTCATTTACCAACAGGCTGGGGCACCGCTATACCGGCATCTAGAAGTGCGCGAATCAAAGGGCTACAGAACGATTGATAGGTCGCACTGGATCAAATGATTCAGCCCTACATTACTGGCCTTCAAGGTCACCGAACCTGACTGTATGTGACTGTTATTTTTATTAAAACTGAAGTTCCTCCATCTGTACTTACGGTTTTATATTTACTTCGCTAGCCGCTTCGACGTTGCGTCAACGCCATCTTCGGCCCCGTACACTTTAATGAAATCAGTTGTGTGTGGCTGAATCTAGAAGTCCGCAGTGAGACCAACACGCGCTCCACATGGATGGCGGGCAGTAACTGGCTAACGCCTGAAGATGGCGTTGACGCAACGTCGAACTAGTAGCGAAGTAAATACAAAATCTTAAGTACAGATGGAGGAATTTCATTTTTAATAAAAATCATACCAGCTGTGTCCCACCTTCATCCAGTATAAATATGGATGTACGATGGTATGTGATTGTTTCTTGTGAGGTTTTACAAAAGATTCTGTTTATGTGCCTCCGTTACCAACAACAACGTATGAAGTGAGACATCGCACAACAGCAGCTGTGGAAGCTGTTACTCAAGACATACTTGCTGCAGTGTGGCAACAATCTGAATACAGCACTGAGATATGCCCTGCATCTTAAGGGGGCATGTTGAGCAACTGCGAGAAGGTATGAAAAAAAAACCTTTTTTGAGTTTCCCATTCATAAAAAAACAAAGTTCATGGTATACGTCTATTAGTTTCAGAAATACAGACATGCCAAATCGGATGATTTGATGTACCCTGCATGTCCCGGATGTCACCGGAAACACAGGCCACATAGCGAGCTTGTGACGTCACGCTAGCTGCCTCGTGCGCAATCCCCTGCGAACGCTCAGCTCCATGCAGGGTCCACGGGATATCAACACGTACATGAAGAAATACCCACTAAAGATCTTAACTTCGTTGTGTACTATCGTGAGCTAGTAACTCATCTGAAACAGTTGCTCGCTCCTCGCCGGAGACAGCTGCTTGCACTCGCAAGGCTAAGCGCAAATTTAAACGCGTATAGCACTTGTGACGTGGCAAGACATACAGCCCGACGAGCACGTTCCGCGCGTGCCGTTCAGGTCTTGCGCATACTGAGACGCTTACGCATACTGTGCCAACCGAGCGAGGTGGCGCAGTGGTTAGCACACTGGACTCGCATTCGGGAGGACGACGGTTCAGTCCCGCATCCGGCCATCCTGATTTAGGTTTTCCGTGATTTCACTAAATCGCTCCAGGCAAATGCCGGCAGGGTTCCTTTGAGAGGGCACGGCCGACTTCCTTCCCCGTCCTTCCCTAATTCGATGAGACCGATGACCTCGCTGTTTGGTCTCTTCCCTCAAACAACCTAACCCCAACATATACTTTGCCCGCGCTGATTGGGCGATGTTCTGCGCTGATGGAATCGCACCGCGCAGTCTGTAATTTTTCTTAAATGATTTTGCAGAAGCTGTTTGGTAGAAATATTGGACATTTGCGTTAATTTTAGCATCATATGTCAGCTTCGTGGTGAAGTGCCTGTCATCTCACTAATGGTCATGATTATTATGACAAACACATTTAAGTAAGACACTGCGCAAAATTCGAGAAGTTTGTAATGATTAATAGGGGTCGCTATGATTTTGCATTTGGTGAATATTACACCATATGTTGCTGCGTATGAAATTTAGCGACCATTTTGAATTTTTCTTTAGTCTTGGGACGTCACTATCTGTCTCCGGGCTGGCCAGAGTGGTCGAGCGGTTCTAGGCGCTACAGTCTGGAACCACACGACCGCTACGGTCGCAGGTTCGAATCCTGCCTCGGGCATGGATGTGTGTGATGTCCTTAGGTTAGTCAGGTTTAAGTAGTTCTAAGTTCTAGGGGACTGATGACCTCAGAAGTTAAGTCCCATAGTGCTCAGAGCCATTTGGACCATTTTTTTCTGTCTCCGACCTCGAGACAATGGATCTTATGTAGTGCGTTTACTCCCGATAGCACGCCAGTGAGAATGAAACATTTAAAGCATCCCTTGTATTTCTTAAATCATTCTAGACATCGAAATGGGATTTCGGCGAATAAGAGCACACAAGGAGGAGAGTATTTTGCCAGGTCGTTAACACTCGGTACTTTCTTATCTACGGTGATATAAAAGGAGTTACAGTTTCTTTAATTTTTTTCTCTCCACGTTTTTAAGTCATCAATACATAATGGAAAGAGAATTTTCTAGTATGAAAATGAACATGATATTTCTTCTCTTGTGTTACTGCAAACCGACAAAATGAGATTTTCCGTAAGGTACTGACCTTTGTGATCGCCAATTGCTTCTTTAATGATACTCGACTTCGGAATTCCGTCGCAATAGCTGATGCAAGGTGAATCGGAACAATTATCCTGTGTTTTGGCAAAAGAAGCACAATTAATGAGAGAAATGTAGCCGTTACTCGTAGATGGTGATGCTCCTTCGAATGAGAAACGGTTAACAATTCACACAAAAATAGAATGGCCAGTTCTGTTGCAATTTTGGTTGACTCTCCGCAACCCATTATATTTTTTACGCTGAGCGACTGGAATGGAAACTTATCTAAGAATTTTTTCCGGTTGTTTATCTGAGCAATATTAAAATAATGAACAGCGTGCCTTTCAGGCGGAGCGGTGCGCGCATGCTGGCCGCTGGGTACTCAACTACAGCTTGCAAATTGACAGTATGTGATTCGCCAATAAAGTAGTCGTTATTGAGAAAAGTAAACAACTGATCGATCTCACAACTTTATGGTCAGTGTACTGTCAGCGGCTGAGTTAGCGCGCGATAGGGATGCAGAAGATAGAGAGGTGTACCTTGTGGGGGGAAATATATTAGGATGCTCATACTTTCGGTATAATACCGACTGCGTTCTTCATTTGTGTAGCCTGTTTTCTAATTACACGCATGCTCATAAATTAAGGATAATGCTGATACATGGTGAAACAATGCTCTGGTGGGCAGTTTGCGAGTTTAAATCACCTCGGTCTATGACCATGCGGTGCATTTGACCTGCAGTCGTCGCACGGTGGCGCTGGCAGCAGTCCACATACGCAGAGGTGTGTTGGTGCATGTCGTGGTACGGTGCAGCGAGTAAGTGTGCAGACGTTTTCAGACGTGCTAATGGTGACTGTGTGTTGAAAATGGCTCAAAGAACACACATTGATGACGTTATGAGGGGTAGAATACTAGGGCGACTGGAGGCTGGTCAAACACAGCAGGTCGTAGCACGGGTCCTCCGTGTGCCACTAAGTCAGATCTCAAGATTATGGCAAAGATTCCAGCAGACAGGAAACGTGTGAAGGCGCTACAGTGTGGGACGTCCACAGTGTACAACACCACAAGAAGACCGATATCTCACCAGTAGTGTCCGCAGACGGCCACGGAGTACTGCAGGTAACCTTTCTCGGGACATTACTTTAGCCACTGGAACAGTTGTCTCCAGACACACAGTCTAAGACGACTGAACAGACATGATTTATTCGCCCGGAGACCTGCAAGGTGCATTTCACTGACCCCTGATCACAGGAGAGCTCGTAAAGCACGGTGTCAAGAACACAGAAAATCGCCATTGGAACAGTGGTCCCTTACGTTCACGGACGAGTTCAGGTATAGTCTGAACAGTGATTCTCGCCGGGTTTTCATCTGGCGTGAACCAGGAACCAGATACCAACCCCTTAATGTCCTTGAAAGGGACCTGTATGCAGGTCGTGGTTTGATGGTGTGGCGTGGGATTATGATTGGTGCACGTACACCCCTGCATGTCTTTGACAGAGGAACTGTAACAGGTCAGGTGTATTGGGACGTCACTTTGCACCAGTATGTCCGCCTTTTCAGTGGTGCAGTGGGTCCCACCTTCCTCCTGATGGATGATAACACATGGCCCCACCGAGGTGCCATCCTGGAGGAGTACCTTGAAACAGAAGGTATGAGGCGAATGGAGTGGCCTGCCTGTTCTCCAGACCTAAACCCCATCGAGCACGTCTCGGATGCTCTCGGTCGACGTATCGCCGCACGTCTTCAAACCCCTACGACACTTCAGGAGCTCCGACAGGCACTGGTGCAAGTATCGGAGGCTATATCCCAGCAGCTGCTCGACCACCTGATCCAGAGTATGCCAACCCGTTGTGCGGCCTGTGTACGTGTGCATGGTGATCATATCCCATATTGATGTCGGGGTACATGCGCAGGAAACAGTGGCGTTTCGCAGACACGTGTTTCGGGACGGTTTTCTCAACTTATCACCAATACCGTGGACTTACAGATCTGTGTCGTGTGTGTTCCCAATGTGCCTTTGCTATTAGCGCCACTATTGTGTAGAGCCACGTTGTGTGTCACCACATTCTGCAGTTATCCTTAATTTATGAGCATGAGTGTAGTTTATCGGTGCTGATACGGTGTGTGGAACCACTCAAAGGCTTTTTCTGTACACTACGCGCCAGTTAAAACACTGTCATGCATGGGGGTTTCTCGACTGTTCGTAGCTTACACTGAAAATACGATGGCTGCAAGCATGAAGTATAAAGTCTCTTTTTACGTCCATATCCAGATAGACTAATCACACTGAAACTCGTGTACTTCAGATCTTGGACGCTTTTCAGCAGAAGCACAAAGGAGTTGAAACGTCTCTGTGAGACCGTTTCATAAGACGCTTGTCGAATTCGGTACAGCTTATTCTGTTTACTATCTGATTTTAGCTCAATTCATGAACTCTTGCGGAAAGACTGAGCACTCACGTAAGGCCTATTGACTATTATATGTCTCCAGAATGAGATTTTCACTCTGCAGCGGAGTGTGCGCTCATATGAAACTTCCTGGCAGATTAAAACTGTGTGCCGGACCGAGACTCGAACTCGAGACCTTTGCCTTTCGCGGGCAAGTGCTCTACCATCTGAGCTACCGAAGCATGACTCACTCCCGGTACTCCTGCGCAGGAGAGCTTCTGTAAAGTTTGGAAGGTGGGAGACGAGATATTGGCAGAAGTAAAGCCGTGAGTGCCGGGCGTGAGTCGTGCTTCGGTAGCTCAGATGGTCGCCGGCACGGTAGCTCAGCGTGTTCGGTCAGAGAGCAGGTTGGCCTCTGTAATAAAAAAAAAAAAAAAAGAGTGAAACGATCAACAACCGAACTTTACCGGATGTCATGTGACGTCCGCAACGAACAAACACAACGATCAACAACGAGCAAAATGGAATTAAAAAAGATGGCAGAGCACTTGCCCGCGAAAGGCAAAGGTCCCGATTTCGAGTCTCGGTCGGGCACACAGTTCTAATCTGTCAGGAAGTTTTATTATATGTGGGGTTTCTGTTTTGTTTTGTGGGAAACGCTGAGATGGTCATCGTCTGCTGGGAGCAGACGATGTTGCTTCTCGTTCGAAGAAGAGCACAGGATGTCCAACTTACGTTTCCAATACCTGAACAGAGAGGTTTACCCATCTTAGTCGTAGGCTAGGTCGAAGGCAGTTTCCGCTGCACGGGGAGCTAGGTAATCTGGAAAGAGAAAGCGGCATTCTTCGGTGAACGCTTGGTGAGTACGGATCATAGCTCTTAAGGAGGGTTTCAGGTGATAGGAAGCAGGTTGAGTTAGGACTTCGTTATGTTTAACTGTAGAAATACTTAAGAACTTCAGCTTAACTTAAGCTTATGAAGCGAGTCATTATTTCGAATGTACCATAATTATATTGCTTTAAGTAGGCGATTTTTGGGTGTTTGAGTTAAAAGTGTGGAAGTTACTTTGTTCATTTTGAACAACGATGAAGTGGAATTTCAAACTGTAAATGTCATTACTTCAACCGTACGTGAGTGTAATACTGTGTCGAAGCGAGTATGATTTTTAATCTTATATTTTGCGGAAGTTGCTTTTGTCTATGTGTGTCGATTTTGTGGCATTTTTAACAGTTTGTTCGTTTAATGAGCTATAATTTCTGCAAGAATATCTTTCGTGCGCTTTCTATAAAGCAGCACAACAGTTTGATTCGGAATGCACCACGTGCTCTAGTTCAGCCGTTTGCAAGCAGCAGACGCAGTTAGTATGTTGAATAATTATCACAGAACTTCGTGCCTTGGTTAAACCTTTGTCCAGAATAGTGCATGCGTAGAATCGTAATGCGAATCACACTGAGATATTTTTATGGTATGAGTTCAAAGGAGATGATAGTATCATTGTCTCCCACCCCCGTTTTCTGTATTTCTTCTTGCTGTAGTTAAATTGTGCTCTGTTACATTACCACGCAATTGTTACTTAAATATTTCTAGTCAGGCCCTAGTTATGTGTAGTTAGGATGTACAACCAAATACTTAGATACAATAAGTAATCTACGTGAAAGATAAACTCTGTGGTGTTGATCTTACCCATGTACTCCGATTTCCAATCCTGAATTAATCAAGTTGCTTCACGCACGACATGGAGCGCTGTTTATCTGGCTACTTAAAGAATTTTGCTTATTTTTAACTAAATTACTAAAGTAGTTAAACTAAAAATTTTCAGCTCCGTTTTTTTTTGTAAGTGGTTAGGAAGGGCTTGGGCTGGTGGCGACCCTGAATTTTTGAATAGAAATGCGAGATAACGTAGATGGCTCGACGAGAAACGTCGTAAAGAAAGTAATACGTTACGGAGTACACGTATGGAAATTCTCATTTTCGATTCCTGGCGGGGTGAAGGATTTTCACCTGCCTCGGGATGACTGGGTGTTTGTGCTGTCCTCAGCACTTCATCATCATTCATGAAAGTGGCGAGATTGGACTGAGCAAAGGTTGGGAATTTGTACAGGCGCTGATAACTGTGCAGTTAAGCGCCCCACAAACCAGACATCATCATCCTTCTTGCGGTTTCAAGAGACTGTGAAGGCAAATGGGTCACCAGTTATTGACCTGTATATTGTTCTTGACAAAAGAAACAAACAAAACAAAAAACTATACATGTATGTAGGTAACTGAAAAATATAATGTACCAACGAAAAAATATGGAGCGCTTAAATGGTGAAAAACGAAATACTACTCAATGAAAATAAAGTTCAGTATATAGTAAGGCTATAATTTTCGGATAGCCAATACTGCAAGTGCCCATTTTCGCGAAACCGAACTGAACGTACACTACTGGCCATTAAAATTGCTGCACCAAGAAGATGAGGTGCTACAGACGTGAAATTTCACCGACAGTAAGAACATGCTGCGATGTGCAAATGATTAGTTTTTCAGAGCATTCACACAAGCTTGGGGCCGGTGACGACACCTACAACGTGCTGACATGAGGAAAGTTTTCAAACGATTTCCCATACACAAACAGCAGCTGATCGGTGTTGCCTGGTGAAACGTTGTTGTGATGCCTCGTGTAAGGAGGAGTGTTGCGTACCATCACGTTTCCGACTTTGATAAAGGTCGGATTGTAGCCTATCGCGATTGCGGTTTATCGTATCGCGACATTGCTGCTCGCGTTGGTCGAGATACAATGACTGTTAGCAGAATATGGAATCGGTGGGTTCAGGAGGGCAATACGGAACGCCATGCTGGATCCCAACGGCCTCGTATCACTATCAGTCGAGATGACAGGCATCTTATCGGCATGGCTGTAACGGATCGTGCAGCCACGTCTCGATTCCTGAGTAAACAAATGGGGACGCTTGCAAGACCATGGCTGCGCTTACCTTTGGCGCTGCATCACAGACAGGAGCGCCTGCGATGGTGTACTCAACGATGAACCTGGGTGCACGAATGGCAAAACGTCATTTTTTTGGATGAATCCAGGTTCTGTTTACAGCATCATGATGATCGCATCTGTGTTTGGCGACATCGCCGTGAGCGCATGTTGGAAGCGCGTATTCGTCATCGCCATACTGGCGTACCACCCGGCGTGATGGTATGGCGTGCCATTGAACAGTGTACGTTACATTTCAGATGTGTTACAACCCGTGGCTCTACCCTTCATTCGATCCCTGCGAAACCCTACATTTCAGCTGGACAATGCACGACCGCATGTTGCAGTTCCTGTACGGGCCTTTCTGGATATCGAAATGTTCGACTGCTGCCCTGGCCAGCGCATTCTCCAGTTCTCTCACCAATTGAAAACGTCTGGTCAGTGATGGCCGAGCAACTGGCTTGTCACAATTCCCCAATCACTACTCTTGATGAACTGTGGTATCGTGTTGATGCTGCATGGGCAGCTGTACCTGTACACGCCATGCAAGCTCTGCTTGACTCAAAGCCCATGCGTATCAATGCCGTAATTACGGCCAGAGGTGGTTGTTCTGGGTACTGATTTCTCAGGATCTATGCACCGAAATTGCGTGAAAATGTAATCACATGTCAGTTCTAGTATAATATATCTGCCCAATGAATACCTGTTCATCATCTGCATTTCTTCTTGATGTAGCATTTTTAATGGCCAGTAGTGTAGTATAATGTTCTCATGGCGCTAAAAACGCTACAGTATCACAGTAAGCACTACCCACGCTCTACCGTTCCTGTTACTGTTTCTCTAGACGTGCACCATCCTATTTCCTCCTCCTTCGCTTTTCCTGTTTCATAACGGCCGCAGTACTGTGAATCCGTTATACGCAGGTCGTGTTATTAGAAAACATATGCCGCTCTTACTAGAATGGCACGTACCCCGGACGCGCCTACCTTGCTGGCCTTGGAGAGGTAGCGTCGTGGTGACGGCATGCGGCAGGCTGCGGCAGACTCGGCCGCGCAAGGTCAGGAGCAGGAGCAGCACGAGGGAGTGCAGAGGCGGGCGTCGTGCTGCCCCGGTCGCCCTCTTCGTGATCACCGACCGTACCGAGCTCTCAGCTGTTGGAGTCGCCAGCAGAGAATGACCATGAATACTGTGGCATTGCGCTTGCTCCACGGAAGAAAGATCCCCTATCATATAGCTACAAAATAGCACGTCAGCAGCTGGAAGCAGTTAATTCCATAAATTATCTGCGAGTACGCATTAGGAGTGATATAAAATGGAATGATCATATAAAGTTGATCGTCGGTGAAGCAGATGCCAGACTGAGATTCATTGGAATCATCCTAAGGAAATGCAATCCGAAAAAAAAGAAGTACGTTACACTATACTTGTTCGCCCACTGCTTGAATACTGCTCAGCAGTGCGGGATCCGTACCAGATATGGTTGATAGAAGAGATAGAGAGGATCCAACGGAGAGCATCGCGCTTCGTTACAGGACCATTTAGTAATCGCGAAAGCGTTACGGAGATGATAGATAAACTCCAGTGCAAGACTTTGCAGGAGAGACGCTCAATAGCTCGGTACGGGCTTTTGTTGAAGTTTCGAGAACATACCTTCACCGAGGAGTCAAAAATGGTTCAAATGGCTCTGAGCACTATGGGACTTAACATCTATGGTCATCAGTCCCCTAGAACTTAGAACTACTTAAACCTAACTAACCTATGGACATCATACAACACCCAGCCACCACGAGGCAGAGAAAATCCCTGACCCCGCCAGGAATCGAACCCGGAAACCCGGGCGTGGGAAGCGAGAACGCTACCGCACGACCACGAGATGCGGGCCCCGAGGAGTCAGGCAGAATATTGCTCCCTCCTACGTATATCTCGCGAAGAGACCACGATGATAAAATAAGAGAGATTAGAGCCCACACAGAGGCATACCGCCAATCCTTCTTTCCACGAACAATACGAGACTGGAATAGAAGGGAGAACCGATAGTGGTACTCAGGGTACCCTCCGCCACACACCGTCTGTTGGCTTACAAGTATGGATGTAGATGTAGATGTAGATACGAAGACTAGATACGAAGTGTGATCAAAAAGTAACGGGAAATATTTAATTTTGCGGGCTTAATACATTCGATTTTGATTTTTTTTAATACATGTTCCTGATGTATGTTATTATTTTCCTTTTTTTGAATATTTATTGTTGACAGTCGAAAAGGTTATACGTATTTTCAAGTGCTCAGCGACTTCCGGAAGGCGTTCGATACAGTTCCGCACTGTCGCCTGATAAACAAAGTAAGAGCCTACGGAATATAAAACCAGCTGTGTGGCTGGATTGAAGATTTTTTAGCAAACAGAACACAGCGTGTTGTTCTCAATGGAGAGACGTCTACAGAGGTTAAAATAACCTCTGGCGTGCCACAGGGGAGTGTTATGGGACCATTGCTTTTCACAATATATATAAATGACCTAGTAGATATTGAGCAAACAGTAAAGGAAACGAAAGAAAAGTTCGGAATAGGTATTAAAATCCATGGAGAAGAAATAAAAACTTTGAGGTTCGCCGATGACATTGTAATTCTGTCAGAGACAGTAAAGGACTTGGAAGAGCAGTTGAACTGAATGGACAGTGTCTTGAAAGGAGGATATAAGATGAACATCAACAAAAGCAAATCGAGGATAATGGAATGTAGTCGAATTAAGTCGGGTGATGCTGCGGAAATTAGATTAGGAAAAGAGACACTTAAAGTAGTAGAGGAGTTTTGCTATTTGGGGAGCAAAATAACTGATGATGGTCGAAGTAGAAAGGATATAAAATGTAGACTGGCAATGGCAAGCAAAGCGTTTCTGAAGAAGAGAAATTTGTTAACATCAAGTATTGATTTAAGTGTCGTTTCTGAAAGTATTTGTATGGAATGTAGCCATGTATGGAAGTGAAACATGGACGACAAATAGTTTGGACAAGAAGAGAATAGAAGCTTTCGAAACGTGGTGCTACAGAAGAATGCTGAATATTAGATGGGTATATCACGTAACTAATGAGGAGGTATTGAATAGAATTGGGGAGGAGTTTATGGCACAACTTGACTAGAAGAACGGATCGGTTGGTAGAACATGTTCTGAGGCATCAAGGGATCACCAATTTAGTATTGGAGGGCAACGTGGAGGGTAAAAATCGTAGAGGGAGACCAAGAGATGAATACACTAAGCAGATTCAGAAGGATGCAGGCTGCAGTAGGTACTGGGAGATGAAGAAGCTTGCACAGGATAGAGTAGCATGGAGAGCTGCATCAAACCAGTCTCAGGACTGAAGACCACAACATCAACATAGTAGATAGTGTCGGAACTTCCATGCGGCTTTTCGCGGATGATGCTGTAGAATACAAAGAAGTTGCAGCATTGGAAAATTGCAGCGAAATGCAGGAAGATCTGCAGCGGATAGGCACTTGGTGAAGAGAGTGGCAAGTGACCCTTAACATAGACAAACGTAATGTATTGCGAATACATAGAAAGAATGATCCTTTATTGTATGATTATATGATAGCGGAACAAACACTGGTAGTAGTTACTTTTGTAAAGTATCTGGGAGTATGCGACGGACCGATTTGAAGTGGAATGATCATGTAAAATTAATTGTTGGTAAGGCGGGTGCCAGGTTGAGATTCATTGGGAGATGTTTATCAAACTCAAGTGGCAGACTCTGCAAGAGAGGCGGTCTGCATCGCGGTGTAGCTTGCTGTCCAGGTTTCGAGAGGGTGCGTTTCTGGATGAGGTATCGAATATATTGCTTCCCCCTACTTACACCTCCCGAGGAGATCACGAATGTAAAATTCATTGGGAGATGGTTAGCAAACTCAAGTGGCAGACTCTGCAAGAGAGGCGGTCTGCATCGCGGTGTAGCTTGCTGTCCAGGTTTCGAGAGGGTGCGTTTCTGGATGAGGTATCGAATATATTGCTTCCCACTACTTACACCTCCCGAGGAGATCACGTATGTAAAATTAGAGAGATTCGAGCGCGCACGGAGGCTTTCCGGCAGTCGTTCTTCCCGCGAACCATACGCGACTGGAAAGGAAAGGGAGGTAGTGACAGTCGCAGGTAAAGTGCCCTCCGCCACACACCGTTGGGTGGCTTGCGGAGTAGAAATGTAGATGTAGAATTTTTGCTTTCGAAAAAGATGGATCAAGGAATTTGCATAACACTGACTGAAAAATGGAATGAAGCGGAGCACCGCACTCGAAATGTTGACTGTCTCTTTTGGCGAATCTACCACAAGTAAGACAAGACTTTGCAAGTGGTATAAACGTTTAAAAAGGGCCGAGAAGACGTTGAAGACGACCACCGCCCTAACACATCAATTACTGACCGCAATGTGGAACAAATGAAGAAAATGGTTCTCGAAAAACGCCGATTCACCATCAGAGAGATTGTTGACGGCGACGGTTTATTCTTTGGCTCATGACAAGCAGTTTTTTTGCACGCTTCTGGCATGAAACGTGTAGCAGCATACTTTGTTCCGAAATTGTTGAACTTCGACCAAAAACGGCCAAGCGTAGTCGTCGCTCAGGAATTGCTGAATATAGTCGACAGCGATCCATACCTTCCAAAGAAGTTTATAATAGACGTGGAAACGATGGTATATGAGTGTGACGCCGAAACCAATGCCCAACCTGCCCAACCGTCCGTATGCCTGAAGAGCCAAGACCGAAAAAAACTGAAAAGTTCGATCGCATGTGACGATTCTTCTGACTGTTTTCTTCAATTACAATGGGGTAGTCCATCGTGGGTTCCTGCCTTATGATCGTACAGTTAATAAGGAATGCTCCCTGGAAGCCAGGCGCCTTTTGCGTGAAGCAATCCCGAGAAAACGACCAGAATTGTTGCAAAACTACCCGTGGGAATGGCATCACGATAATGCTCCCGCTCACACCTCAATCCCTGTTCATGATTTTTGGCAAAAAACAAAACCGTTATGTTACGTCAGCCACCGTATTCGCCAAGACGTGGCCTCCTGCGACTTCCTTCTATTTCCGAGACTGAAGAGAGCCATGCAATGATGTCGTCCGCCACCGTTGGTGAGATAAAACAGAATCGCTGAAGGACGAGAGGTGCGCTCCAGAAATGCTACCAAGACCGGAAAAAGTGTTGGCACCAGTTTATTATATCTGAGGGGATTACTTTGAAGGGAACAAAGTTGATGCTGATGAATAAATTAAGATTCTTTAAGAAAAACAGAATTTCCCATTAGTTTTTGCTCGGCGGCCGATAATTTTCTACGAACTGAATCCGCGATTAGAGCAGTGGTCGTCAAACTGCGAATCAAGTAGCCATGCGGCCTTCGTTTCTAAGATTTTTTTTCTTTGCAATCACAAGCATCTAGCAGCTAACAACCAAATCCAAAAATGTCAACTGACGTTAAGAGCTTCTTACGAGTGTTGTTTCCTGCTGACTAAAAATTAAAATATTTACTGAGACTGGAAAGTTGCACAGGTCACACGAATACTAGAAAAAGGATATAGGAGTAACCCGTTGAACTACAGGCCATCATTAAGCTCGATTTGCAGTAGCATTTTGGAACAGATACTGTATTCGAACATTATGTATTATCTCGGTGATAACGGTCTGTTCACTCACATTCAGCGCGAATTCAGAAAGTATCGTTCTTCTGAGACACAACTAGCCCTTTTTTCGCACGAAGTTACGCTGTCGATGGGGATCTGAAATTGATTCAATATTTTTAGAGTTATGTTTGACACCATTCCTCACAGGAAGCTTGTAATCAAATTGTGTGTCTGTGGAATATCGCTTCAGTTGTGCGACAGAACCTGTGATTTCTTCTCGGAAACCTCACAGTTCGCAGTAGTAGACGGAAAGTCATCGAGTAAAACACAAGTGATACCCGGCGGTCCCCAAGGAAGTGTTACAGGCGATCCGCTGTTTATGGTTCAAAACGGCTCTAAGCACTATGGGACTTAACATCAGAGGTCGTCAGTCCCCTAGACTTAGAACTACTTAAACCTAACTAACCTAAGAACATCACGCACATCCATGCCCGAGACAGGATTCGAACCTGCGACCGTAGCAGCAGCGCGGTTCCGAACTGAAGCGCCTAGAAGCGCTCGGCCACAGCGGCCGGCTCTGCTGTTTTTAACCAACATAAACGATTTAGGAGACAATATGAGCAGTCCTCTACATTGTTTGCAGCTGATGCTGTCTCGTAGCGTCTAGTAAAGTCATCAGAAGATCAAAATCAATTCCAAATGACTTAGACACCAAATCTGAATAGTACGAAAAGTGGCAGTTGTCTCTCAATAAGAAAAGTGTGAGGTCATGCACATTAATACAAAAAGAAAGTCATTAAATTTCAATTACTCGATAAATCACAAAATTTTAAAGCCTGTCAAGTCGACTAAATACCTAGGAATTACAATTAGGGACAACGTATAGTGGAATGATTGTATACAGGAGACAATGTTTTGTGGAAGGCAAACCAAAGATTACGTTTTATTGGCAGCACACTTCGAAGATGCAACAGGTCTACTAAACAGATTGCCTATACTACGTTTATTCGTCTGCTACTAGGTCTTCTACTACAGTATTGCTGCTTACTGTATAGGAACCCTACCAGATAGGATTGAATGAGGACACCGAGAAAGTTCAAAGTTGAATGTAAAAATATGTTATTGTCACCAAACTGCATGGGGAGAAATGACCATACAATAAAATAAGATAAATCAAAGCTCGTACAGAGAGATTTAAGTGTTTATTTTTCCAGAGCGCTTTTGGAGAGTAGAACTGTAGCGAACTAGTCTGGAGGTTGTGCGAAGAACCCTCTTCCAGGCACTGAAGTGTGAATTGCAGAGTAGTCAGGTAAATGTGGATGTATTATTTTAAATTGTGTTTAATTTTAAATGACGGTTGTGAATTCGGGCGTGAACTGAGTAATGTTGATCGCTTGCCTGGTTGGCGCAGGGGTAATTAGCGCGGCCACTGCAGGGTTAGAGGATGTGAGAGAGGGAATCCTTAAGCGTTTGTCCTCCAGTACGAAAGGGCGTGCGTGATTCGTACCGGTAAGCTCCTATGATATAAATTTAGACATAGAAATAACATGGATTCGTGAAAAGGTTGTAGTAAACATTTATGATAGTGTGTCATACAGTAAGTTGTGTGAGGTTTAAAGACAACATGGTCCTTCTAGCAACAGATGAAAAAGAATTACAGTATACAGTGGATACCATTGAAGCAGAAGGAAACATTTATGGAATTCAAATCAATACAGACAAAACAAAACTAGTGGCACTGGGAGAAAATTAAAGGGTACAGATAATGCTGAATGGAGAAACCTCGGAAAAAGGGTTACAATCGATTGTTAAGAGCACAGGAGGAATTAAAACCAGTGTAGCAATGGTGAAAGAGGCGTTCTGTAAGAAAAAGAGATTTTTTTGTTGCAATGTCGACAAAGATTAGAACAAAAAGTAATAAAAATATTTTGTATAGAGTGTCCTCCTGCTTGGTGCTGAAACATGGACATTAAGGAAGAAAGGAAGAGCAAGGCTGGTGGCCTTTGCGATGTGGGCATGACGGAGGATGGAAAGAATTAATTGGATCGATATAGTGGACATTGCGGAGGTACTGAGAAGGGAGAGCAAAGACAATTACTATATCTAATAAGAAGGGAAAAAAGAAAATGGACTGGAAATACACTGTGGGGAAAAATAGCAGTACCAAAAAATAATTAATTAGTAATGAAATTTAGGGAATACACTACTGGCCATTAAAATTGCTACACCACGAAGATGACGTGCTATAGACGCGAAATTTAACCTACAGGAAGGAGATGTTGTGATATGCAAATGATTAGCTCTTCAGAGCATTCACACAAGGTTGGCGCCGGTGCCGACGCCTACAAAGTGCTCACACGAGGAAATTTTTCAACCGATTTCTCATTCACAAACAGCAGTTGAACGGCGTTGCCTGGTGAAACGATGATGTGATACCTCGTGTAAGAAGGAGAAATGCGTACCATCACGTTTCCGACTTTGATAAAGGTCGGATTGAAGCCTATAGCGATTAAGGTTTATCGTATCGTGACATTGGTGCCCGCGTTGGTCGAGATCCAATGACTGTTAACCGAATATGGAATCGGTGGGTTCAGGAGGGTAATATGGAACGCCGTGCTGGATCCCAACGGCCTCGTATCACTATCAGTCGAGATGACAGGCATCTTATCCGCATGGCTGTAACGGATCGTGCAGCCACGTCTCGATTCTTGAGTCAACAGATAAGGACGTTTGCAAGACAACAACCATCTGCACGAACAGTTCGGCGACGACTGCAGCGCCGCGCGGGATTAGCCGACGGGTCTCAGGCGTTACAGTCATGGACTGTACGGCTGGTCCCGGCGGAGGATCGAGTACTTCGTCGGGCATGGGTGTGTGTGTTTGTCCTTAGGATTATTTAGGTTAAGTAGTGTCTTAGCTTAGGGAGTGATGACCTCAGCAGTTAAGTCCCATAAGATTTCACACATATTTGAACATTTTTGACGTTTGCAGCAGCATGGACTATCAGCTCGGAGACCATGGCTGCGGTTACCCTTGACGCTGCATCACAGACAGGAGCGCCTGCGATGGTGTTCTCAACGATGAACCTGAGTGCACGAATGGTAAAACATCATTTTTTCGGATGAACCCAGGTTCTGTTTACAGCATCGTGATGGTCGTATCCGTGTTTGGCGACATTGCCGTGAACGCACATTGGAAGCCGTGTTTTTTTATCATCGCCATACTGGCCTGTCACCCGCCATGATGATATGGGGTCCCATTGGTTACACGTCTCGGTCACCTCTTGTTCGCATTGACGGCACTCTGAATAGTGACGTTACATTTGAGATGTGTTACGACCCGTGGCTCTACCCTTCTTTCGATCCCTGCGAAACCCCACATTTCAGCAGGATAACGCACGACCGCATGTTGCAGGTCCTGTACGGGCCTTTCTGCATACAGAAAATGTTCGACTGCTCCCCTGACCAGCTCATTCTCCAGATCTCTCACCAACTGAAAACGTCTGGCTAATGGTGGCCGAGCAACTGGCTCGTCACTATACACCAATCACTACTCTTGATGAACTGTGGTATCGTGTTGAAGCCGCATGGGAAGCTGTACCTGTACACGTCATCCAAGCTCTGTTTGACTCAATGCCCAGGCGTATCAAGGCCGTTATTACGGCCAGATGTTGTTCTGGGTACTGATTTCTCAGGGTCTATGCACCCAAATCGCGTGAAAAAGTAATCACATGTCAGTACTAGTATAATATATTTGTCCAATGAATACCTGTTTATCATCTGTATTTCTTCTTGGTGTAGTAATTTTAATGGCCAGTTGTGTAAATTGGTGTAGGTAATATATTTCAGTGATTAACGGTTCAAGATCACAGATTCATGTAAGACCGTGATGGGCCATTGCAAAATTGATGTAACCGCCACAATGTTGAGTGCTGAAGCCAGCACGCAAACACGCTTGAATTGTGTTGTGAAAATGCCGGATGTCAGTTTGTGGGATGGAAATCCATGCCTGTTGCACTTTGTCAGTCAATACAGGGACGGTTAATGTTGGTTGTGAATGACACTGGACTTGTTGCCCTATGATGTTCCATATGTGCTCAATTGGAGACAGATCTGGTAATAGAGCACGCCAAGGTAACATGTCGACAATCTGGAGGGCATTTTAGGTTACGACAGCGGTATGTGGCAAGCGTAATCCTGTTAGAAATCAGCCCGTGGAGTGCTGTTCATGCATGACAGCACAACAGGTCGAATCACAAGATGGGCGTACAAATTTACAGTTAGGCTGTGTCGAATAACCGCGGCAGTGGTCCTAGTCTCATACGATATCACACCCCAGACCGTAACACCAGGTGTAGGCCCGTTGTGTCTAGCATGCAGACAGGTCGGTTCAGGCCCTCCAAATGGCTGACTTCTAACCAACACACTGCCACCACTGGCACCGAGGCTGAACGAACTTTCATCAGAGAACACAACAGACCTCAACCTTGCCCTCCAATGAGCTCTCGCTTGACACCAGTAAAGTCGCTAACAAAGAATGATGTTCCAGAGCCGTACGCCGAACGCAATTGTCTTCCCTCTCGGCAGTTGCACGTGCCCATGCGGAAGCCGGTCTTCTAGAGACTGTGAGACCATTCCCGTGACCACCGCCGCCAGCAATCATGTACAGTGGTACATTCCTGCCAACTCTTTCTGCAGTCCCGCAGAAGGAACATCCAGCTTCACGTAGGTCTATTACACGACTTCGTTCAAACGCATTGAGGTTTTGTTAATTGCGTCTTTGTCGCGTTAAAGGCATTGTTGACTAAACTGCACGTCATTTACGAAGGCGGCCGAGTTTAGGTTCGGTCTGCGCATCTGACGTCATAAAACACAGTCAGCCAATGAACAGAGAACGACGTTTCCAGAGCTCGACTGCAGTGCAGAGCACGGACGAGAGTGTCTTCAGTTTTAGAAACGTTCAGTCATAAATAAAGTAATCGAACAAAAGCAATGTCTTGATAGCAGACTTTCTAAAAGCATTCTTTATACCTATCGCATCATATTCTATTAATTAATTAAACCAAACAAGCAATAAGCCTCCTAATTCAGGCGATACCAAGGAAAGGTGTTTGTATCATTCTCACTAACCGTTTTTTCGCAATAAAGAACAGCCGTAATTGTTTATTCCTTTGGTACGAAACGTGAATAATTAAAAGTCATACCAACAATGTGTGTCGGTATTTTGCATGATATTTAAAATCCTCCACAGTAGACCCTTGGAATCACAAATTGCGTTAGCGTAATGGTTAATGTATATGGCTGCTAAGCAAAAGGTTCTGAGTACAAAAAAAAAAAATCTTGTTTGGTACTTAATATTTTCTTTACTTAAAAACAATATCGAAGTGTCTTACTCCATGAATTTTATTCGTTTGCATATAATTTTTTGAAATTTCTAGTGGCAGCTAAAATCGACCATACGGAAAGTATACGTTCACTATAGACTTTTACCTCTGCAAACTCTTCAAAATTTCGTGCAAAGGTTTACTACATCTAATGCTGCACAATAACTGCGTTGACACATCGAAACAAAATTAAGTCATTTATGGGGGGAAGGTATCAGTCAAGAAGATGTGTAAAAATCAAATTTTTGGGCCAAACAGTTTTTGTGAAATCGAATGATAAAGTGTGTCAAAGCAGTCGAAACACCATGTGTCTGCACGGGCGAGCAGTGCAGTGATGACAAAATCGCGCACAGCGCGGAATGCGGGGAGCACGTCTCTGTAGCAGCGAAAGGGTTAATGCGGCCGTGGTGGCTTTACTTCATAAACTGCGCGCTACCCCCTAAACGTAAGTTTGCGAACTTATGGCGCTGCCTCTCTTGGCGCGTACAACTGGCAACGCAATCTCCCGCGTCTGAACGGGCATGAGCGAACCGCTGAGATAAAAGAATTGAACTATAACATCAACTCACCACGTCCGGTCTTAGAGTTAACTAACGCTCTTGACCGTTGCAGCGCGTATTGAAAGCAAAACTGATTTGCATCCTTATAGTGGCGCTATTAGTGCCACTGAAATGCGACTGGAGTGAAATTTGAATAGACATCATCTTTCAGATGTAGCAACACGCCTACCAACTTTCGTTTATGTCGCACAACTCCTTTCTGGTCATGCGATTTTTTCCGTCATCTACATCTACATTTATACTCCGCAAGGCACCCAACGGTGTGTGGCGGGAGGCACTTTACGTGCCACTGTCATTACCTCCCTTTTCTGTTCCAGTCGCGTACGGTTCGCGGGAAGAACGACTGTCTCAAAGCCTCCGTGCGCGCTCGAATCTCTCTAATTTTACATTCGTGATCTGCTCGGGAGGTATAAGTAGGGGGAAGCAACATATTCGATACCTCATCCAGAAACGCACCCTCTCGAAACCTTGCAAGCAACCTACACCGCGATGCAGAGCGCCTCTCTTGCAGAGTCTGCCACTTGAGTTTGCTAAATATCTCCGTAACGCTATCACGGTTACCAAATAACCCTGTGACGAAACGCGCCGCTCTTCTTTGGATCTTCTCTATCTCCCCCGTCAACCCGATCTGGTACGGATCCCACACTGATGAGCAATACTCAAGTAAAGGTCGAACGAGTGTTTTGTAAGCCACCTCCTTTGTTGATGGACTACGTTTTCTAAGGACTCTCCCAATGAATCTCAACCAGGTACCCCAGTGTATATTAAGAAAGAATGACGGGCTAATAAGAAACTCCCATGGGGAAATGTGGTGGGGTGAGGACAGAGAGGAAAAAATTTGAGTTGCTGGATAATGTGGTGGATGGCACCACATGCACCAACGTTACGAAGAAAGCAACGAATCTCTCGAAATGAAGACGCAGGACCTTATGACACAGCAGGAACGTGACGACGACGTCTTTATCTTTCTCACTGCATTACGTTCACCTTTCGTTTTATCCTTAGCAACTTGTGAATCTTTTAAGGAGGGTACCCATTTGCTGCAGAAACGATTTTGAAGAGTAAAAAGTCAGTCTGTAGACTAATCTCTTTAACAATGCTGTATGCCCTATGATCTAATATTTTAAGAACACTCATTGTCTGTGAAGGGTGGTGACACCTACTTGGATGAAAAGACGAGTCCGTTTCAGTCGGCTTCCAACAAACTGTCATCATCTTTGCGGCGAACCGAAACGTCTGAGAAAGGAAGACAGCCCTCCTTTTCAGTTTCCACTGTAAATTGAATAATTCAATGAATCGAATTAGGCGGTTTAAAATTCGTGTAATTCATACGTAGTATTGGGGCCACACAACCAAAGCGTCATCAACGGCCTCCAAAATACTGTCGGCTTTAAACTAAGAAGATCCAGGATCTTTCCCCCGAGGTCCCACATAAATAAATTGGGTACAAACCATAACGACACCATGAGTCTTTTCAGTAAATTCGTTATTAAATAAGAAATAAGTGGAGGTTAGAACATGATTATACAAAGCCGTGACCCCTCTCTCTCAACCTTTGCCAGTAAATGATAAAAAATACTGAAAGAGGAACCATAATAAAGAAGGAACCTACGTAAAACCTGACTAATAAAGCAGAACTGCCCTGTCCGTATGATTTAAGTTTGCAAATAAATTAATGTGAGCAAGGAATTTCTGTGAACGTACGTTTGAATGCGGTATTTGTATTGTAGTGAATCGTGGATTGTGGGAAAACACAAGAGAATCAAAGCGTTTGACATGTGGTACTACGAATTAGGTGAACTGATAAGGCAAGGAATGAGGATGTTCTCCGTAAAATGGCCGAAGAAAGGAATATATGGAAAACAGTGACAAGAAGAAGAGGATTTGTTAAGACATCAGAGAATAACATCCATAATTCTAGAGGAAGCTGGGGAGAGTTAAGACTGTAGAGGAAGACAGAGATTCGAATATATCCAACTAATAATTATTGAGGACGTAGGGTGCATGTGCTACCTTGAGATTAAGAGGTTGGCACGGGACAGATATTCATGGGCATCGCACCAAACCAGTCAGAAGACTGACGACTAAAAAAACATTACAGACACATAAATCAAATAAAAACTAAAAGCCTTGGGGAAACACTGTTTTACGAGTTGGTCGTCGGTTGTTGAAGCATACTCGATGAATTTGTGTCTGTACAGTCCCCGTAGAAACGGGATAATGGCGCCCCATGTTGGAATCGGCAGCAACTTGACTGATGGGAGTATGCGACAATTTATGCGTATGGAAAATTTTTCTCTGCAATACTGAAGTTCCACTCTAGATACTACTGACCACGGAAACCCGAATCTCCGATATTCTATGACACAATTCTTGCAACGATAATGATTCCACATGCGAAGTATGTTGACGCGCGTTGTGCTGCCATTCTCATTGCACATCTCTCTGCTCCTACACTATTGGCAATTGAAATTGCTACACCAAGAGTAAATGCTGATGATAAACGGGTATTAATTGGACAAATATATTATACTAGAACTGACATGTAATTAAATTTTCACGCAATTTGGGTGCATTGATCCTGAGAAATCAGTACCCAGAACAACCACCTCTGGCCGTGATAACGGCCTTGACACGCCTGGGCATTGAGTCAAACAGAGCTTGGATGACGTGTACAGGTACAGCTGGACATGCAGCTTCAATACGATACCACAGTTCATCAGGAGTAGTGACTGGGGAATTGTGACGAGCCAGTTGCTCGTCCACCATTGACCAGACGTTTTCAATTGGTGAGAGGTCTGGAGAATGTGCTGGCCAGGGCAGCAGCCGAACATTTTCTGTATCCAGAAAGGCCCGTACAGGACCTGAAACATGCGGTCGTGCATTATCCTGCTGAAATGTAGAGTTTCGCAGGGATCGAATGAAGGATAGAGCCACGGGTCGTAAGACATCAGAAATATAACGTCCACTGTTCAAAGTGCCGTCAATGCGAACAAGGGGTGACCGAGACGTGTAACCAATACCATCACGCCGGGTGATACGCCATTATGGCGATGACGAATACACGCTTCTAATGTGCGTTCACTGCGATGTCGCCAAACACGGATGCGACCATCATGATGCTGTAAACAGAACCTGGTTTCATCCGGAGAAATGATGTTTTACCATTCGTGCATCGAGGTTCGACGTTGAATACACCATCGCAGACGCTCCTGTTTGTGATGAAGCGTCAAGGGTAACCGCAGCTAATAGTCTATGCTGCTGCAAACGTCGTGGAACTGTTCGCGCAGATGGTTGTTGTCTCTGTTGACTCAGAGAGTGAGACGTGGGTGCACGATCCATTACAGCCATGCGGATAAGATGCCTGTCATCTCGACTGATAGTGATACGAGGCCGTTGGAATCCAGCACGGCGTTCCGTATTACCCTCCTGAACCGACCGATTCCATTTTCTGTTAACAGTCATTGGATCTCGACCAACGCGGGCACCAATGTCGCGATACGATAAACCGCAAGTGTGATAGTACGTATTTCTCCTCCTTACACGAGGCATCACAACATCGTTTCACCAGGCAACGCCGGTCAACTGCTGTTTGTGTATGAGAAATCAGTTGGAAACTTTCCTCATGTCAGCACGTTGTGGGTGTCGCCACCTTGTGTGAATGCTCTGAAAAGCTTATCATTTGGATATCACAGCATCGTCTTCCTGTCGATTAAATTTTGCGTCTGTAGCACGTCATCATCGTGGTGTAGCAATTATAATGGCCAATAGCGTACATCGTGTCTACGTACAGAGCATCTATCTGTTAGTTCATTCGGGCGTCATACACGCTCCTTCTTCAAATGGTTCATCCATTCCCATGGCTTTGGGCACTCAGTTTAGAGCAAACCATTGGTTGAATTTCAAGAAACAGGGCAGTTTTTTTACGATGTTTCTGAGTTTATTATAACAACAGAGATAGTAAACTAACAAATGACACACTAGTCCAATAGTATTCACTTTGGAATCCACACGTATTATAAAAATGCATGTATGTATGAGTGTATGTTTCACATCTCCTCCTAAATCACTGGACCGAAATCAGCCGAAAGTGGTACACATATCCCTTACTGCCAGGGCATAATCGCTGTGAGGGGTAAGAACCACCTACACATCATAGTTCAGTGGACAGGATATCGTCCACAACGAGATTAGTGAAATACTACCGCATCACGCATGACGTTTAAATTTATTACTTCTGTGTTACTAACTCTACTCGCAATAACTTACTCATACAATATCCACACATACCGATAAATACTCGTAGAAAATTGTATCATGACACTATACATTTTTCAGGAGATATGACATCATACCTCCCCCCATGAACCATGGACCTTGCCGTTGGTGGGGAGGCTTGCGTGCCTCAGCGATACAGATGGCCGTACCGTAGGTGCAACCACAACGGAGGGGTATCTGTTGAGAGGCCAGACAAACGTGTGGTTCCTGAAGAGGGGCAGCAGCCTTTTCAGTAGTTGCAGGGGCAACAGTCTGGATGATTGACTGATCTGGCCTTGCAACATTAACCAAAACGGCCTTGCTGTGCTGGTACTGCGAACGGCTGAAAGCAAGGGGAAACTACAGCCGTAATTTTTCCCGAGGACATGCAGCTTTACTGTATGATTAAATGATGATGGCATCCTCTTGGGTAAAATATTCCGGAGGTAAAATAGTCCCCCATTCGGATCTCCGGGCGGGGACTACTCAGGAGGATGTCGTTATCAGGAGAAAGAAAACTGGCGTTCTATGGATCGGAGCGTGGAATGTCAGATCCCTTAATCGGGCAGGTAGGTTAGAAAATTTAAAAAGGGAAATGGATAGGTTAAAGTTAGATATAGTGGGAATTAGTGAAGTTCGGTGGCAGGAGGAACAAGACTTCTGGTCAGGTGACTACAGGGTTATAAACACAAAATCAAATAGGGGTAATGCAGGAGTAGGTTTAATAATGAATAGGAAAATAGGAATGCAGGTAAGCTACTACAAACAGCATAGTGAACGCATTATTGTGGCCAAGATAGATACAAAGCCCACACCTACTACAGTAGTACAAGTTTATATGCCAACTAGCTCTGCAGATGATGAAGAAATTGAAGAAATGTACGATGAAATAAAAGAAATTATTCAGATAGTGAAGGGAGACGAAAATTTAATAGTAATGGGTGACTGGAATTCGAGTGTAGGAAAAGGGAGAGAAGGAAACATAGTAGGTGAATATGGATTGGGGCTAAGAAATGAAAGAGGAAGCCGCCTAGTAGAATTTTGCACAGAGCACAACTTAATCATAGCTAACACTTGGTTTAAGAATCATGAAAGAAGGTTGTATACGTGGAAGAACCCTGGAGATACTAAAAGGTATCAGATAGATTATATAATGGTAAGACAGAGATTTAGGAACCAGGTTTTAAATTGTAAGACAGTTCCAGGGGCAGATGTGGACTCTGACCACAATCTATTGGTTATGACCTGTAGATTAAAACTGAAGAAACTGCAAAAATGTGGGAAATTAAGGAGATGGGACCTGGATAAACTGAAAGAACCAGAGGTTGTACAGAGTTTCAGAGAGAGCATAAGGGAACAATTGACAGGAATAGGGGAAAGAAATACAGTAGAAGAAGAATGGGTAGCTCTGAGGGATGTAGTAGTGAAGGCAGCAGAGGATAAAGTAGGTACAAAGACGAGGGCTGCTAGAAATCCTTGGGTAACAGAAGAAATATTGAATTTAATTGATGAAAGGAGAAAATATAAAAATGCAGTAAATGAAGCAGGCAAAAAGGAATACAAACGTCTCAAAAATGAGATCGACAGGAAGTGCAAAATGGCTAAACAGGGATGGCTAGAGGACAAATGTAAGGATGTAGAAGCTTATCTCACTAGGGGTAAGATAGATACTGCCTACAGGAAAATTAAAGAGACCTTTGGAGAGAAGAGAACCACGTGTATGAATATCAAGAGCTCAGATGGCAGCCCAGTTCTAAGCAAAGAAGGGAAGGCAGAAAGGTGGAAGGAGTATATAGAAGGTTTATACAAGGGCGATGTACTTGAGGACAATATTATGGAAATAGAAGAGGATGTAGATGAAGACGAAATGGGAGATACGATACTGCGTGAAGAGTTTGACAGAGCACTGAAAGACCTGAGTCGAAACAAGGCCTCCGGAGTAGACAACATTCCATTAGAACTACTGACGGCCTTGGGAGAGCCAGTCATGACAAAACTCTACCAGCTGGTGAGCAAGATGTATGAGACAGGCGAAATACCCTCAGACTTCAAGAAGAATATAATAATTCCAATCCCAAAGAAAGCAGGTGCTGACAGATGTGAAAATTACCGAACTATCAGTTTAATAAGCCACGGCTGCAAAATACTAACGCGAATTCTTTACAGACGAATGGAAAAACTGGTAGATGCAGACCTCGGGGAGGATCAGTTTGGATTCCGTCGAAATGTTGGAACACGTGAGGCAATACTGACCTTACGACTTATCTTAGAAGAAAGATTAAGAAAAGGCAAACCTACGTTTCTAGCCTTTGTAGACTTAGAGAAAGCTTTTGACAATGTTGACTGGAATACTCTTTTTCAAATTCTAAAGGTGGCAGGGGTAAAATACAGGGAGCGAAAGGCTATTTATAATTTGTACAGAAACCAGATGGCACTTATAAGAGTCGAGGGGCATGAAAGGGAAGCAGTGGTTGGGAAAGGAGTGAGACAGGGTTGTAGCCTCTCCCCGATGTTATTCAATCTATATATTGAGCAAGCAGTAAAGGAAACAAAAGAAAAATTTGGAGTAGGTATTAAAATTCATGGAGACGAAGTAAAAACTTTGAGGTTCGCCGATGACATTGTAATTCAGAGACGGCAAAGGACTTGGAAGAGCAGTTGAACGGAATGGACAGTGTCTTGAAAGGAGGATATAAGATGAACATTAACAAAAGCAAAACGAGGATAATGGAATGTAGTTAAATTAAATTGGGTGATGCTGAGGGAATTAGATTAGGAAATGAGACACTTAAAGTAGTAAAGGAGTTTTGCTATTTAGGAAGTAAAATAACTGATGATGGTCGAAGTAGAGAGGATATAAAATGTAGACTGGCAATGGCAAGGAAAGCGTTTCTGAAGAAGAGAAATTTGTTAACATCGAATATAGATTTAAGTGTCAGGAAGTCATTTCTGAAAATATTTGTTTGGAGTGTAGCCATGTATGGAAGTGAAACATGGATGATAACTAGTTTGGACAAGAAGAGAATAGAAGCTTTCGAAATGTGGTGCTACAGAAGAATACTGAAGATAAGGTGTATAGATCACGTAACTAATGAGGAGGTATTGAATAGGATTGGGGAGAAGAGAAGTTTGTGGCACAACTTGACTAGAAGAAGGGATCGGTTGGTAGGACATGTTTTGAGGCATCAAGGGACCACAAATTTAGCATTGGAGGGCAGCGTGGAGGGTAAAAATCGTAGAGGGAGACCGAGAGATGAGTACACTAAGCAGATTCAGAAGGATGTAGGTTGCAGTAGGTACTGGGAGATGAAGCAGCTTGCACAGGATAGAGTAGCATGGAGAGCTGCATCAAACCAGTCTCAGGACTGAAGACAACAACAACAACAACATGACATCATAAACACTGAGATAGGTGGGGAACAGCCACATTGCGCACGATGTTTAAATTTATTACCTCTATGCTACGAATTCTATTTTCAACACATTTCGCAGACGGTATCCGCATGTGTCACTTACAGTACGTACATAAATACATCATTGTACGACACATAGTTCAAGAGGTATGACGTCATATTTCGCAGACAGCATCCACATAATGTTGCTGAATGTACCTACACAAATATATCATTTACGACATGTTGTTCAACAAATGTGACGTCATAAACACTGAGTTGATTACCATTACAGAACATTTGTATTTTGCCTACTATGTTTCTTAGTTTGGATACTGTATTTATACATGTATACTATAGATATATATCTTTGTATGACTGTTTCATAATTTCAGAGGTATTTTTAACGAATATATGAAAATGAAATTTTTTTCGATCTTGAACTACAAACGCAGTTCATTTTTTGTTTTCGTTTCTAATAGAAAATTGGCAAAATCACTGCCTGGGCAATGCCAGGGTTGTCAGCTATTATTTATTGTAAATGCACGTCAGTAGCAATGACAAGCAAATGTGTGACCATGAACTAATGCATCTCATTCTTCTTCTCTTGTACTTATAGTCATCCCTGTCTCGAATAGTTCTCCAAAGACAATCCGCTAAAATAGTACTAACTTCGCTATACATCACTTTCCTACAGCAGATATTTTACGGGATATTTCAACATATTCATCCGATACGTGACTACGAGTTGTACTCTACACATCAATATGCAGCTTGCTATTCACCATCGCATGTGATAGCTATTCTCTTTCCGAGGAAGATTTTTTATTAACTTCTTCAAACATATCCACGTACTCTTTTCCTTTTTTTAGTTCTTCAGTCTTTACTAATTGTTTTATTAGGCCAAGTTTGATGTGGCGTAATGCAAACTATGTATTTTCATTTGGATAAGATAATCTGTAGTTGAATCTACACCCTTTACTAATATTTTCATAACAACAAGTTTGTTGTGCATTGGTTACATTTAAATGTCTTCACGAGCTAATAGACTCTTAAATTGATATTTCTATAACCCACTCTGCATGTCTTCTCAGACGAGTTGTTTTTCACGCAGTTAGGTTTTCGACCATGACTATCCAACTCACAAACCTACTTTCATATCCATTATCATCACACCAATTACTTTGAAGGCTTGATTTCATTGGCTCACGGAATTGGGACAGAGGGTATTTTATTTGCTTTGTGAAGTGTAACACCCACGATACGAATTCTCGACACGCCTGTAAAAGAGTATTCAGTCCTATGAACTATACTAGAAACCAGCCCAAATAGCGAAGTTCCGAATCAGATTCAGAAAAAAAAATACTGAATTTCATACCAGAAATAGAGCCACTGTAACACACAGTAATCGTTGCACGTCGTCTGCTGCTGTCAGTCGCTTCACTTAACATTAAAGAAGGCCTAGTCGACAAAGGTATTTTTACTTTTTCTTGGGGAACAACAGCTCGTTTGCGAGACACATGTTAAAACGCAAGACAGTCTAAGGTGGCCATATCTTCGGAAACCTTCTATGTCACATTATATTTTTGTTAAGTGGAAAATAATCAAAAGATTTTGTAGGGTGGCGTGGTCTCCTGACCTTCATTTCTTACATTTTCCGACCTCACCATCGTATTCTGCGTATCAAGATGTTTCATTCAAGGCCAAACTCGATAGGGTAGAGTCAATTTTACATATTTCCATTTAATTGATATGCAAATATAATAAATATATCGTAAGTGCGCACCGAGATTAAAAAGTCGAGGCTGGCGTACGAACATTCAAGACACAACGGCCACAGGAGTTTTTTTCGGCGGAGGCAACAAGCCCGCTCGAAAGTCTGTAGGAGGGTGAGTTAGCACACAGCCGTGCTGGCCGACCAACCGCCCACGAACCAAAACAGTTTTTGCCAGAGAACAGTAATAATGGCCTGCGTGTTCACCTTAAAAGCAAAACCTGCTGTATTGTCTGGGAGAGCCCCAGCGTACGCATTGTTTTGACGGACCTAGTGCACAGTTTCAGTCAGAGTTCTCACAAGTGGACAGTTTTTTTTTTATTTTTTTTTTAAAAAAAACCTGTGACTAGGGCCTCCCGTCGGGTAGACCGTTAGCCTGGTGCAGGTCTTTCTATTTGACGCCACTTCGGCGACTGGCAAGTCGATGGGGATGAAATGATGATGATGAACACGCAACACCCAGTCATCACGAGGCAGAGAAAATCCCTGGCTCCGCCAGGAATCGAACCCGGGACCCCGTGCGCGGGAAGCGAGAACGCTACCGCAAGACCACGAGCTGCGGACACAAGTGGACAGTAAACGCCTAACGCAGATGCTATATTTTTCCGGATTGGTCGGCTTAGTCATTCTCCTGTTTGTAAGAGTAACGCTGATTGGTGGACTATTTCTGACACAATGAGCTGGAGGAGTGAGGGAAAGACAGCGGTTGATGTACCCTTTCACTTTTTGCATGGAGGGAAGTCGTTCCAGTGACGCTCTTGTAGCGGGAACATGTAGCAGGAGTGAGTACGCTCATGTGTGTACGCAGAGAGCGAGGAACAAAGCCTCTACTCAGTACTGCACTGAGAGAGCACCTCTCTCGCTAGCGAATCGGAGTCATATTCTATATTGAGTCGCTCACGATCAAGCGATTGTTCACTGTGTTGGCCGCGACACTTAATGTGCAGTGTGAACACAGACAGACTATTAGTTAGCGCCTGCGAGCGAACATTGAGTGGCATCGTGGTGGACTGGTTATTTGACCGGTGTACTACGCCAATAGCTAGACTAAGGGCAGATAGGAGTCCTTGACTTCATCAAGGCGTTGTGAGAGTTTGATTGGCGAAGGTCAATCCAGATAGCAAGAGATAGTGTTGTTATTTTTCATGGCGAATGACGCACACAGCAGTCGTCGCAGCTCGTGGTATTGTGCGCTACAGCGTAGGCGAGCCGCATCTTTCCGCCTTTAGAAATAACATACTTCATTCACGCCACTCCATTACGTTTCTCACGCGACTGCCTCGACCGTACTTACAAAAATTCAATCGGATAATTATTCAAGTTTAGTAGGCGCGGCTTTCAGCCATACTGCCGAGTAAATAACATTCTTAAAGCAAAGGGATAAAAGATCTTTCCCACACTTCGTATATAAATGTCATTAACAGGATTCCTATCCATATGAGGTAACCATCTATTCCGAAAAGAACCCGGAAATTTGTGTATCAGTTTATAAATAAAAGTTTCACTTGATTTTCTTAAATTTTGCAATAAATAATATTTTCCGATCGTTTAATGTTTTTCTTACACTAACTAGCAATACTCCAGTATCCCACTAGTTACGTAAGAAAATATATTTTTGTGTCTTTTCCTTACGGCGGACGACTCCAGAAGATATTTTTGGCTGAAAGTTTTTCAGGCATTTCTTTTTGGTATGTTAGGAGCGTCTGTCTGTCTTCTGTAGTAGTGTGGGGTGGAAATTGCTTCTTGCAGGAGCCAAAGGATACTTGTCAGATCAGTCCGTTACACAACTCATCAACATAACACCCACACACTGACAATTTGTATGGGCAATTCAATAGCTAAATTCAACTCGAAATCGGCCCCAATTTTATGTAGATGTTTGATAAGAGAAGGCATCATTAATAAAAGGAAACTGTATGGACGAATATTGATTTCGCCAACAAATCATGTGAAGCCTTGTGTTGCTATCGGTGAAAACCATAGCATGCGTCGCAGGGAGAATAGCTCAGGATTATTGAGATTGGCGAACGTTCAAGTGAACGGAGAGAATGATATGGGAGTGCTGTAGAAATAATGAGATAATTAACAATATTAGACAAAATACTTACTGCATAAGATCGGCATTTCAACTGAATAAGAGAATTATCGAACAATTTTTATTTTAACGAAGTGGTGAACATAGTGAAATACGAGAAAGTTGTGCAATCAATGGTAATATCGTGTGATAACAGTTGGTGAAATCAAAGAAATTGGAAATAATAGGTGATAACTCAAAACCAATTCTTCGAGACCTATTATTTCAGACTCATTTACCTATGAATCAGTGTAAACAAAAAGATCGATACCCTGAAACGGAGCCGATTGTACACATGTGTACTTCCTCGAAAAGTTGGAGATGCATCAGATCTTTATTTCGAAATAAGAACTTGGGAATTAAAATGATCAAGACTGAAGTTTGCGCAACATTTTATTACGATCAGGTTATATCATACGAACAAATATAAAAATTGTCGCGCATATAAACATTTAAAAATTAACGTTTAAAAATTGAAAAGCAGGAGAAAACATAACAGCAGACACGTTATACTTGCCTTTACATCCCATGATTTTAGCAGACGGAAACAATGTGAAGAGTTGCCACGAAAGGGCACGTTATATCCGATAGATTTTTTTACTTCTCGTCGTTAGCGATGTCATACGACATGAGACGCGAACTCATTTTGAGAAAGCTGGTGGAAGTAACTGGAAATGAACTTATCAAAGTGATCAACTCAGCAATTGTCGATTCAGGGCAACCACAGAAAACTTAAGGCGTAGGTATACTGGCTGAACGGAGACTTGATGCCTGGTGTTCTTGAATGCTGGTTCAGTGCTTCAACCACAGCGCTGTGCGAAGCTTGAAGGTCAGCTAAAGCTGTGTCGAATCCGCGCACCGGGTTAACGACTCTTGATCTGGAACCCCGGCCGGTTTCCGTGAGCTTTGGGCGGTTTTCCAAACTTCAGAATGTCGGACTAGTTGCCAGGGAACAGAAATCCACGACACAGCTAACAGCTTGCCCCTAGTTCTGTTTGCGCAACGAACCACTTAAGTGAGTGTAGGTGTAAGGAATAGATAATTTTATGACGAATCCTTCAGCCTTCAGTAATGTGTAAGATAAAGAGATGAATCTAATACGGAATACTGTTACCGTGCGATGATGAGATAAATCATGGCCAAATCACAAACTGAGAAAAAAATTCAGCAACAAAACGACGATTATATCACAGGCATTTGCCATATGGACGCTGGTTAATGGGAGTTGATGATCGACAGCTGTACTGTTGTCATCTCTACAACAACGAGACGCTGTGAGACGTTTCTGGATCGTTCGAATGGAAGATTACATATTTGTTTTAAAATGTCACCAGAGCCAGTCTTGAATACCTAAGAGTTCTATATAACTGGTGTTGATAAGCATTAGTTTATATTCCAGTTTTTGTCGTTGCGAATGGATCCACAATTTCCTTTTACGTTATTTCCATTCGCATTGATAAACAGTTGCAACTCCAAAAAATTTTCCAAGCCGAACATATACACAAGCAATCAGGGTGGTTATGCTTTGTTCAGTTTATGCATACAGAAGTATAATTGTAAGGAGTGAACATTACAAGACATCGTATACTATGCATAACAACCTGTGCACCACCGTGAAACGCACTAAGGTTGACACTGCAGTTTAATACGTCATAATATTTACCTGTTAACATTGCTTCCCCGACAAGTTCAGATTTATTTCAACACATACATGATATGTAAATATGGTAAAAACAGAACGCGTAATATATGTCACTGAAGATACTCCATAAATAACACGAAACAGATTCTTTTTATTAAAAATGTTAGAAAATGACGCAGTTCTTAGACTCTCACAAACCTGTGACGCTAACAAGAACACATACCAGCATCTGGAAATTGTTGGGAAGCTCTCATATATAATAGCCAACATTTTCAAATAATTCAATACAAGCATTAGTTTTTGTACAAAATAGAGAGTGTCTCTCCAGATGCTAAATAAACCAAATAAAATAGAGAAAGCTAAATGATCTGGAGTGTACAAAATCAACTGCCCAACCTATAATCGTTACTATACAGGTAAAAGGGGCAGGAACTTCAGAGGAAAATTTAATGACACCTTGCACTCTTTCGTCTCCCAAAAACCTGACAGAATAGCAGTAGCCACCCATTTGCTGGAAAAACTGGACACACTGTTGACAAAATTGAAAACTGCTTAAAGATTCCACCCTTGTTTCACAAAACCTGCAAACTGAGCGTTGTAGTACGGCTAGAAATGTTTAGACACAAAATTACACAACCATGTAAGATGCATAATGAAAAGGTGAACAGGGAATGTACTGAAGTTATCAGTATTTCAAAACTCTACCATCTGGTGAGCAAGATGTATGAAACAGGCGAAATACCCTCAGACTTCAAGAAGTATATAATAATTCCAATCCCAAAGAAAGCAGTTGTTGATAGATGTGAAAATTACCGAACTATCAGTTTAATAAGCCACAGCTGCAAAATACTAACACGAATTCTTTGCAGACGAATGGAAAAACTAGTAGAAGCCGACCTCGGGGAAGATCAGTTTGGATTCCGTAGAAATGTTGGAACACCTGAGGCAGTACTGACCCTACTACTTATCTTAGAAGAAAGATTAAGGAAAGGCAAACCTACGTTTCTAGCATTTGTAGACTTATAGAAACCTTTTGACAATATTGACTGGAATACTCTCTTTCAAATTCTAAAGGTGGCAGGGGTAAATTACAGGGAGCGAAAGGCTATTTACAATTTGTACAGAAACCAGATGGTAGTTATAAGAGTCGAGGGACATGAAAGGGAAGCAGTGGTCAGGAAAGGAGTAAGACAGGGTTGTAGCCTCTCCCCGTTGCTATTCAATCTGTATATTAAGCAAGCACTAAAGGAAACAAAAGAAAAATTCGGAGTAGGTATTAAAATCCACGGAGAAGAAATAAAAACTCTGAGGTTTGCCGATGACATTGTAATTCTGTCAGAGACAGCAAAGGACTTGGAAGAGGAGTTGAATGGAATGGACAGTGTCTTGAAAGAAAGATATAAGATGAACATCAACAAAACCAAAACGAGGATAATGGAATGTAGTCGAATTAAGTCGGGTGATGCTGAGGGAATTAGATTAGGAAATGAGACACTTAAAGTAGTAAAGGAGTTTTGCTATTTGGGGAGCAAAAAACTGATGATGGTCGAAGTAGAGAGGATATAAAATGTAGACTGGCAATGGCAAGGAAAGCGTTTCTGAAGAAGAGAAATTTGTTAACATCGAGTATAGATTTAAGTGTCAAGAAGTCATTTCTGAAAGTATTTGTATGGAGTGTAGCCATGTATGGAAGTGAAACATGGACGATAAATGGTTTGGCAAGAAGAGAATAGAAGCTTTTGAAATATACGCGCCTTTCTCGCCTTTCTCGTTTATTTAACAATATAACTTCTTTCAGATGTGTCATTACGAAAAACCTCAGTCGAAACTTGGAGACGCTTAATGGTGGATCTGTCTCTCCGAAATACGTATAGGATAATGAAAAACCGAAATACAGTTGAAGGGTTCTATCCATAAAGCATACATATTCCATTGTCCCCATTCGCGTAACTAGGTATTTTGGCATTGAGTGCCGAGATTTAATTCACACCCCACATCCCTTACATCCGCCCACGAACGAAGAAAATAACTCATTCGCGGAAGCAGTTTTCTGATACAAGTTTAACCACTACAAACAATTTCTATTAAATGACACAGTTTAATTGATTATTAATGTTGTTTTGTGAAGGTTGTAAACACATACGAGAGGCAGACAATCTGATCTTGAAAGAAACTGTAATGTAATATACTTAAATCAGTACATACAGGGTGAGTCAGGAGGAAAAAAATTGGAAATTTGTGGTAAGATCTTGTGGAACCAAACTCCTGAGGTCATCGGTCCCTAAGGTTACACACTACTTAATCTAACTTCAACTAACTTATGCTAAGGACAACACACACTCAACCATACACAAGGGAGGACTCGAAACTATGATGGAGGGAGCCGCGTACCCTATTGCGAATGGTTTTCGACGAATAACGTATGTAGTAGTACTTTGTTACTTATTTTCTGTGTTATTCAAACATCGTTATTGTCCAAAACGTACGACGGCAGTGTAGAGGAAGCTGAGACGAACAGTTTGAAAGACTACGTCAGCTACAGCGCATGCGCGTCGCGTAGCGACAGATTTTCAGTATCCTCGCGTTGTCTTTGCGCAAACTGTTAAATCCTAGAGAAACATGAATAGGTCCCTTTTTTGTAGGAAACTGAATGAAGTTTAAATTTGTACTGCGACATGTTTTCTCTGGAGGGTGCGGCTTTCGAGAGATTCCATAAATCGTACAGAAGTGCTATTACATGTGTTCTATCTCGGAAGCCATTAGCAACAGGGCATATGTCCATATGAAGTTTTCTGTTCAGAATCACTTACATTATCACCTCTCAAAGCCTGTACCTTTCCTCCTGACTCAGCCTGTATATTCAGCTGCAAGTTTTAAGGGAAAAACTTTTTTGCATCCAGGTATCCTAAACCAGGTATCTCTTCCACCCTCAGCCTAATTTTTTTAAATGATCTAAGTACCGTCGCTATTAAAGGATCGGTTTTCTTTATTTTACAGTCTCGTTCCCCTCTGTCTCTATATGGTACGTGAAACCTTACGAGTTCGTTAAAAGAGAGGTCGACTGAGATGTCATCGTTCACAGGTTACTAAGGACATTTCATAATTAATGCACAGTTTGGTATTACTGTGGACTGTTAGGTGCAACAACAATGATAATTACGTCAGATGTAGTCAGGAGCTTGAGAAAGAAGAGCGCGTTTTTGTTTATTGATGTTTACTCTAAATCCCGGCGACGGTTCGAGCCCTCCCTCGTGCATGGGTGTGTGTGTTTGTCCTTAGGATAATTTAGATTAAGTAGGGACTGATGACCTTAGCAGTTAAGTCCCATAAGATTTCACACACATTTGAACATTTGTTTACTCTAACATAAAACTGGCGAGAGGTAGAAATGCATACTGCAGGCGTCTCGAGTACTGTGACTGTTAATGACCAGAGGTCGTACATCAAGATCGAAACTTGACGCGACAAAAGCCCGATAGTGGAGTTTGTGGTGAGTTTACAGTGGACCGTTGTACAGTTTCACGTTGGGTTAATCGTTTTCGTAGTGGTCCTAGGAGCATAGACGACAATCCAAGACCCGGAATGCCAAGTATGAAACTTGTGGCAGACGCTCTTGAAGAAGATCACAGTGTGATTCTGAAGCCAACATCAGTATTCCATATTCTGACAAATAATTCAAAAAAGGGAATAATTTCTGCGAGATGGATCCCACACTGTATAACTGCTGAAGAGAAGCAAAAACGCCTGGACACTGCAACCTTGCTCAGACATCGATTCCACCGTGAATTCAAGGATTCTTGTGTTGAACTGTCGCTATTGATGAAACGTGAACTGCCTCTGAACCGAGAGTTGAAATCACAGTCCAATGAGTGGAGAGATGCAGATTCGCCACGTCCAAAAAAATTTCGACGCGCTCAAAGCTCAAGCAAATGGTGATTTCTGCATATGATCACCGAGGAATCACCATGATAGGTAGAGTCCCACGTGGAAAATATGTCACAGATGTGCATTATCGTAACCTCATGCAAAATGTGCAGCAGAAAAATGCAGAAAACCAGACCTCAATTGCTCGAGACTGGGCCACTCTTATCCATGACAATGCTCGCCCGCATATCGGCAGTGATGTAGCCCAGATACTGCTCAAATACGGGTGGAAAGTGTTGCTGTGTCCTCCCAACGCCCGAACATAAGTCCAACAGAGTTTGACCTGTTGCCGAAGTTGAAAAAACTTTGCGGGACGTCGTTATCTTTCTCTGGAAGCTTTCCTGCCACCGTTACCCGAGCCATTTGACAGATGAACTGGTGTCCTGGATGGAATAATAGAGCTTCCGAGACGTTGGCATTCAGTCATGGAGAAACAGAGAGATTATACTGAAGGAGTGGAAAGAGCTAATGAGAAAATAAACAAATTATCGTGTAGATAAAAAAATAGTGTGTATAATTTATGAAATGCCCCTCCTACATGGAATTTGTATATCCAGGTCCACGACTTCAGCAATTGTGACGATTTCAGCTACTGTGCTTTGATCGCAGAGCAAGCAAGCCTGTAGGCGTGTCAGTCTCTTGGGGCAGGCTGGCGGCACGCCGCTCTTTGTTCACGCCCTTTTAAGTTTGTGACTCATAGCCGTGGTCGCGTTACGCTTTTCGGTTTTCAACGAACTCTCCCGCCGAAGAAGCAGTCCGGTTCGCCACGGCCACGAGATTTGCCAGTTGGCGACCGGTAACTGTGAACCACACTAGAATCAACCACAAGTAAGGTCAAGTACCCAATACAGTTGAACCTGATTCATATGTATATCAAGGGAAAGAGAAAAGATTACTTGTAACTCACAAGTAATCCGAGGCAGATAATGATGTGACAATACACATTATTTTTTCAACTGAAAAAAACATAAAATGGCCCTACATGTGTAAACTTTACAAACGACGAAGTCTGTAAGGTTTTGAAAGAAAAAAAAATGTTGCTCGGCCCTGTTTTAGAGACGTTAGATACTGCAGTGTAATTTGGCACATTGCACTGAACAAACAACAAAGATAAATCATTAATAAGAAAATAAATTATTTTGAATTTATTCCTGCATTAAAGAACTCAGATAATTTGGCTTGTTTCACTTTTCTTGCATTAAATGTAGACACCTCATTTTGCAAATTTATTAATGAGTTCAGAGCTTTTTCACTGCTACTTTTCGCACAGGTGTAACGCCTGCACACGTCGATTACATTTAACACTGCATTCAATTTAGGTGTTTCAAGATTCAAATAGTCATCTCCACTACTGTCACTTCAATCTACTCCACCTTCTTGATCGTCACCGCGTTGCTACCTCACATCAGCAATAATCTCCTCATCTCGTAGTTCCGCACACACGACTACATTTTCACCAAAATGAACAAAACTGTCGAAAGCTGCACTCGCTAGCAGAGCTACCTCATTACGAGGCACTACTTCATTATCATCACCGGCATCATCAACAGCGGCAATCTCTTCCAGTAAGCCACTACCTCTACGAGAACAGTTTTGATTGTGGATCATGAGACCAGATGCCAGGCAAGCGAAGTAAATTCCAGGCTTGTAGTAAGTCAGTGGCAAAATTTTCATTTCGTGCATGAATCAGAGCTAACAAATGTTAACCAGTTTTTCTCTATAATGCAATTTGAAATGTGCAGTGATGTCCAAATCAAGCGGCTGTAGAACACTACTATACTTTGCACTGATACGCTGCACATCGATCCATAAGAAGTAGTATCCTCCTTTTTTTTCCTTTTTCAGTCTAACGTCCACTTTTTCTAACCACTGTACCATTAAAATGAGATTCATATAAGAATTTTTACTGGATTCTTACTCCGTAGGTTTAGTCTCTACACCTTTGAAACACCTCAGATTCTTAGATTTTCCTATAAAAAGATTCATCTGCATTCGTGGCGAGAAGAAGTGTCACGCGGATTTTGCTTTTCTTACCTCCACGGGATGAGTCTCCCGTTTCAGCTAATGTTTTTCTTGGAAGCAGACTGTAGAATAGACCGGTCTCCTCAAAGTTGTAGACGTTTTGACGTTCATAATCCCTTAAGATATTCGACAGATCCTCATCAGTCCAGTGTTGCAACATGACATCGTCCACAGCTTTCGATTCGCCGGAAATTGTTCTCCCAGTGATTCCATGGCGATGTTTAAGTCGTTGTAACCATCCTGACGAAACCTTGAAATCAGCAGTGATAGTCATACTTCTAGCTAAATCTATCGCTTTTGCTTTCAGCATGTCGCCACTGACCGGTAGAGCTGCAGCTTGTTTTTGCTGGAACGAAGTAAAAAGTGCCTTTTCCAAATCCACGTATCTCACTTCTCGTTAACGGCTACAATTTATTGATCTTTCACCCAATTTTAAAACTCGTTCCAAATATTGTTTTCTTTTGCTGATAACTGCACATTGTGAGATATAGGCAATACCTATCACGGGGATGTCAACCTCATCCCGTCTGTCCCCAGATCGGTCTGCCGCTGTGGTTGCCCCGGTTGCTGCCCGCAGTGGAGCTGAGCCCTCGCCTGTGGTTGATTGGGAGGTCGTTCCAAGGCGTGGCAGGCAGCGAAAGGCGTCCCCGGAAGCTGACCAGAAAGCCTCCCCGGTGCGTCTGACAAACCGGTTTCAGGCACTGTCTCTGGCTGAGCCAGATGCAGCTGCCTGCCCTGTTTCAGAGGATCATTCTCAGCCTTCAAGGTCCGGGCAATCGCAGAGGTTGGGCTTACTGGTAGTTGGGAGCTCCAATGTTAGGCGCGTAATGGGGCCCCTTAGGGATATGGCGGCTAAGGAGGGGAAGAAATCCAGTGTGCACTCCGTGTGCATTCCGGGAGGAGTCATTCCTGATGTGGAAAGGGTCCTTCCGGATGCCATGAAGAGCACAGGGTGCAGCCAGCTGCAGGTGGTGGCACATGTCGGCACTAATGACGTGTGTCGCTTTGGATCTGAGGAAATTCTCTCTGGATTCCAGCGGCTATCTGATTTGGTGAAGGCTGCCGGTCTTGCTTATGAGATGAAGGCAGAGCTCACCATCTGCAGCATCGTTGACAGAACCGACTGCGGACCTTTGGTGCAGAGCCGGGTGGAGGGTCTGAATCAGAGGCTCAGACGGTTTTGCGACCGTATTGGCTGCAGATTCCTTGACTTGCGCCATAGGGTGGTGGGGTTTCGGGTTCCGCTGAATAGGTCAGGAGTTCACTACACTCAGCTGGCGGCTACACAGGTAGCGGAGGCTGTGTGGCGTGGACTGGGCGGTTTTTTAGGTTAGAAGGCCTCGGGAAAGTGCGGGATGGGCTGCAATGTCAAAGGGTGCTTGGCAATTACAGGACGTGCTTGGATCAAGGAACAGTCGGAATTATAGTTGTAAACTGTTGTAGTTGCGCTGGAAAAGTCCCTGAGCTTCAAGCGCTAATAGAAAGCACAGAAGCGGATATCGTTATAGGTACAGAAAGCTGGCTAAAGCCTGAAATAAGTTCTGCAGAAATTTTTACGAAGTCTCAGACGGTGTTCAGGAAAGATAGATTAGGCAGAATTGGTGGTGGAGTGTTGGTGTCTGTCAGTAGTGGTTTATCTTGTAGTGAAGTCGAAGTAGATACTCTGTGCGAATTGGTGTGGGTGGAGGTTATACTTAACAGCCGAATTAAGTTAATAATTGGCTCCTTCTACCGACCCCCAGACTCCGATGATACAGTTGCGGAACAGTTCAGAGAAAGTTTGAGTCTCGTAACAAATAAATACCCCACTCATACGGTTATAGTTGGTGGGGACTTCAACCTACCCTCGGTATGTTGGCAAAAATACTTGTTCAAAACCGGTGGTAGGCACAAAACGTCTTCCGAGATTGTCCTAAATGCATTCTCCGAAAATTATTTAGAGCAGTTAGTCCACGAACCCACGCGAATTGTAAATGGTTGCGAAAACACACTGGACCTCTTGGCCACAAACAATCCAGAGCTGATAGAGAGCATCATGACTGATACAGGGATTAGTGATTACAAGGTCATTGTAGCTAGGCTCAATACCATATCTTCCAAATCCATCAGAAACAAACGCAAAATAATTTTATTTAAAAAAGCGGATAAAGTACCACTAGAAGCCTTCCTAAAAGACAATTTCCATTCCTTCCGAACTGACTATGCGAATGTAGACGAGATGTGGCTCAAATTCAAAGATATAGTAGCAACAGCAATTGAGAGATTCATACCTCATAAATTGGTAAGAGATGGAACGGATCCCCCGTGGTACACAAAAAAGGTCCGAACGCTGTTGCAGAGGCAACGGAAAAAGCATGCGAAGTTCAGAAGAACGCGAAATCCTGAAGATGGGCTAAAATTTACAGACGCGCGAAATTTGGCACGTACTTCGATGCGAGATGCCTTTAATAGGTTCCACAACGAAACATTGTCTCGAAATTTGGTAGAAAATCCGAAGAAATTCTGGTCGTATGTAAAGTACACAAGCGGCAAGACGCAGTCAATACCTTCGCTTCGCAGTGCCGATGGTACTGTTATCGACGACTGCGCCGCTAAAGCGGAGTTATTGAACGCAGTTTTCCGAAATTCCTTCACCAGGGAAGACGAATGGAATATTCCAGAATTTGAAACACGAACATCTGCTAGCATGAGTTTCTTAGAAGTAGATACCTTAGGGGTTGCGAAGCAACTCAAATCGCTTGATACGGGCAAGTCTTCAGGTCCAGATTGTATACCGATTAGGTTCCTTTCAGATTGCGCTGATACTATAGCTCCCTACTTAGCACTCATATACAACCGCTCGCTCACCGATAGATCTGTACCTACAGATTGGAAAATTGCGCAGGTCGCACCAGTGTTCAAGAAGGGTAGTAGGAGTAATCCATTTAACTACAGACCTATATCATTGACGTCGGTTTGCAGTAGGGTTTTGGAGCATATACTGTATTCAAACATTATGAATCACCTCGAAGGGAACGATCTATTGACACGTAATCAGCATGGCTTCAGAAAACATCGCTCTTGTGCAACGCAGCTAGCTCTTTATTCGCACGAAGTAATGGCCGCTATCGACAGGGGATCTCAAGTTGATTCCGTATTTCTAGATTTCCGGAAAGCTTTTGACACCGTTCCTCACAAGCGACTTCTAATCAAGCTGCGGAGCTATGGGGTATCGTCTCAGTTGTGCGACTGGATTCGTGATTTCCTGTCAGGAAGGTCGCAGTTCGTAGTAATAGACGGCAAATCATCGAGTAAAACTGAAGTGATATCAGGTGTTCCCCAGGGAAGCGTCCTGGGACCTCTACTGTTCCTGATCTATATAAATGACCTGGGTGACAATCTGAGCAGTTCTCTTAGGTTGTTCGCAGATGATGCTGTAATTTACCGTCTAGTAAGGTCATCCGAAGACCAGTATCAGCTGCAAAGCGATTTAGAAAAGATTGCTGTATGGTGTGTCAGGTGGCAGTTGACGCTAAATAACGAAAAGTGTGAGATGATCCACATGAGTTCCAAAAGAAATCCGTTGGAATTCGATTACTCGATAAATAGTACAATTCTCAAGGCTGTCAATTCAACTAAGTACCTGGGTGTTAAAATTACAAACAACTTCAGTTGGAAGGACCACATAGATAATATTGTCGGGAAGGCGAGCCAAAGGTTGCGTTTCATTGGCAGGACACTTAGAAGATGCAACAAGTCCACTAAAGAGACAGCTTACACTACACTCGTTCGTCCTCTGTTAGAATATTGCTGCGCGGTGTGGGATCCTTACCAGGTGGGATTGACGGAGGACATCGAAAGGGTGCAAAAAAAGGGCAGCTCGTTTTGTATTATCGCGTTATAGGGGAGAGAGTGTGGCAGATATGATACACGAGTTGGGATGGAAGTCATTACAGCATAGACGTTTTTCGTCGCGGCGAGACCTTTTTACGAAATTTCAGTCACCAACTTTCTCTTCCGAATGCGAAAATATTTTGTTGAGCCCAACCTACATAGGTAGGAATGATCATCAAAATAAAATAAGAGAAATCAGAGCTCGAACAGAAAGGTTTAGGTGTTCGTTTTTCCCGCTCGCTGTTCGGGAGTGGAATAGTAGAGAGATAGTATGATTGTGGTTCGATGAACCCTCTGCCAAGCACTTAAATGTGAATTGCAGTGTAGTCATGTAGATGTATGTATGAAGCAATTTCAAATTTGGTTTTGAGTGGATTAGCATCCGCCTCTCGTATGAATTTTACTTTCTGATCTACTTTTTCTGCTCTCCATGGTTGCCCGAAAGTGACTGAATGACAGGATTACTCAACAATGAACGTCAGTCCGCAACTTTTTACTTCTCGATTGTTATTCCGAAATAAATTCTCGTATTGAAAATAACAGTGCCAGGAGTGTCTTCCATGCCGCGTGTTATGGTTAACCGCGTTTTCGTCCTTTGTGTGCACGGCACAAAGTTAAGAAAAATATCATAGGTCTTCTTTTCAAATAAAAATGCTCATTACATTTACGTGACACTCAGTTTATTTCGCCGAAATGCGTTTCGTACAGAAACGAAATACGTAAAAATGAGTCACATATAAGAGGGTTGCAACATTAATAGTGGCAACTATTTATTCACAGCTCTTACAAAATAGATACGTGTTTATTCTTTTACTAACCTTCAAAAACTAGCATTGTGTATAACCCGTTGTTATCGATGTTAAAGTCGTAAGATACTCTTAGCAGTGCCAGTTGTGTTGACAGTTGGAGCGTCGCGGTCTATTGCCCGACGAATCTGTAGCAATTCTGAAGCGAACGCCGTCAAGTGTTTCCTTCAGCTTAGAAACCGAGTTGAACTCACGAGGCATTAAGTCAGGGAAGTGCAGTAGGTAGTATAGCACTTACCAGTCCCATCACTCAAACAAACCAAGTGAATGGCGTGAGGTGTAACAGTAACAGCTTGCACTGTACGAACTTGAGGATTGTCCTGCAAAATAATGGTCAGATCCTGCAGAAAGTGTCATCACTTCCGTCTCTAAGTTGGTCGTAGGTTGTGTTCCGAAAATGAACAGCATAGAGACAGAAGTGATCACACTTTCTGCAGGACCTGACCATCATTTTGCAGGACAATCCTCAAGCATGTACAGTGCAAGCTGTTACTGAAGGAAACAATTCACACCATTCGCTTTAGAACTGCTACAAATTCGTTGGGCAACAGACCGCGCCGCTCGAACTGTCAACACCTATCACTTCTAAGAGTATCATACGACTTCCACATCGCTGGCAGCGGGTTATATACCATGCTAGTGACTGCTTTGAAGGTCAGTAAAACTTTGAAACACGAATCTATTTCATACGAGCTGTAAATAAATAGTCTTCACTATTAAAGTTCCAGCCCTGGTATAAGGTCTAAGCAAGAAGTTTTAAAATTATATTTTGCCGGGATCGACGAAACTTTACAAATAAATAAGAATTACGCACAACAGAGTTACATATGAATCACATTCAGAAGTACATCTGTCGTTCAACACTAGTTAAATGCAGGAGCTAACAGAAATAAGCTATTTGTAAGTAGAGTAGATGAAGCAGACTCATTTAGGTACGTATGCATATAGATATACTTAAAACAAATGTGTAGCTTGATCAAAGAGCTGGCAGCAGACCATAGGTCACGAATTCGAGCTAAGTGATAGTTTGAATTCATTGACCCACAAGATTTTCGTTAACACATTACATACATTCATCAGACAGCTCTCAAATTCTAAAATTTTCTTTGTTTCGCGTCTTCAGTTTTCGTGCAAAAATTTAGGCAATACTACTTTTTATGGTCGTTTCTGCTTGCATGGTTTGCTACATCTGATATGAAGGACACATCACAACGCATTAGCGGTATTTGTTTGTTAAGCTTTCCTCTGAATACTCATGACGGATTAATGAGACACTTTGTTCGACAGTTAAGATACTAGTAGTAAGGAGAAAGATAATTATAATCCTCATTTACTCTAAATAGCTTACATTCTGTGCAAAGTATTCTCAACGCAAGAATCATAATCAGTATATTCAATAAGGAGCAATAGACTACCTTATCTTACCTGAGTGAATTGTCATGTAATACCAGACTTACTAGGATTGCCGGCTCAGAAAAAATCGCCAAAAACATAAAAACCACCCTCCAGCCTCGCAAACGAAGTCTACGGTCATTCCAGTGGTTAGGTTTTGACTCACCGACCAGTTGAAATCATTACACCAAATCAATTCGCTATTGTAGCCCTTTCCGTAACCGAAAGGTGCAAAAAAGTAAAAAAAACAAGGACATATTGAAACTTGGTGCTCCGGAGAAAGGATCGCTGGAAGAATAACTACGTTTAAATTCTCCCTGTTGTCAGCTCAAGCCATGCATTTGTCCAGAGGATATTTCTAAAAATGTTAACTTGTTAGGGCTCCAGAAAAACGCAGCACGGCCATCTACAAGTCTATAATCGGCGTCTCCGGCACGGTAGTGCGCAAGTCATTTCCGTGCAACAGCGAAAGCTCTCTGCAGACTTCGCTGAAATCATGTTTAGGTTTTCCATTGCCTCTCTCTGTTCGCTAAGTAATGAAAGAATGGCTCTGAGCACTATGGGGGTTAACTTAGAACTACTGAAACCGCAGTATCTTAAGGACATCACACACATCCAATCCCGAGGCAGGATTCGAACCTGCGACCGTAGCGGTCGCGCGTTTCGAGACTGTAGCGCCTAGAACCGCTCGGCCACAACTGCCGGCGCTAAGTAATAGTCTTATTTCATAGTTGTCTAGAGCACTAAATTCAAACGGAAGGTACTTCACCAGTAAAAACGATTTTTTAAGTACAAAAACATAGCGTCAAAGCATATAATACGTATTTTGGAGCAATTCAGTTCAGGCATAAGGAGTATTCTTAGCCCACACGTGAGACATCTGTGCGAAACGTGGAGTTTTATCACGGAGCTCATGTAGGCCCCTCTTTAGATAGCAGCCAACTAATATATAGCTGTGGCAATAAATTTGTTCGTTTATCCTATTTGCGCTTGACAACATGAACTTGCCTGAAAGGAACTGCAGCATCTACTCAATGTGCATAAGAAGGAGAAACCATGTTTAATCTGTGGGAACATTAACCATAGTCCAAAGTGCCTGGAGAATCCTGCAGCATAAATCTTCAAACAGGCCCCCACACTAGTTGAAGGATATTAGTGATAAACTGTAGTTTTTCTGATATGTGTTTGTGGCTTTCCTGTTCAAAAAGTTCTTGTATTCCCTGCAGAGATACTTTACGTCCATTTTACTATGTTACAGAAGTGTCATTCACTTACGTTGATAGAATAATCGATAAGTCTGTTAATATATGACAACTTTGATTCTGCTTGATTGCCGTATTGTAATTGAAGGTCGGTTTAATGCATTACTAGCACGAAGTTTCTCAATACTGCTGTCCTGATTTGAGAAGTTTCCTGCTGATATACAATGGCTTACACCGTCTTCCTACCGTCCATTGTAAAGGCTTATAAAATGTGGCATATCCTTGCGCCGACAGGTTAGAAGTGTCATTATTATTATTATTAATAGTTATTTTCATTCTTGTGTTTGTAGTTCAGCATTCCATTATTTCGATTTCGTTCTTGTTATAAGTCTCTTGTGGTCTGTTATGGTGTATTCTATGACAAGGGAAAAAATACAGTAATAATATGTTCTAGATTTAATGGTCGTCAAAAAAATCCTATTGCATGAATATAAACCATTTGTGTTACTAACGGTTGACTATTAATCATAACGCATCCTTACCTGACAAAAAATAATAATTCACGCCCGGCCGCGGTGGACGAGCAGTTCTAGGTGCTTCAGTCCGGAACCGCGCGACTGCTACGGTCGCAGGTTCGAATCCTGCCTCGGGCATGGATGTGTGTCATGTCCTTAGGTTAGTTAGGTTTAAGTAGTTCTAAGTTCTAGGGGACTGATGACCTCAGATGTTAAGTCCCGTAGTGCTCAGAGCTATTTGAACCGTTTTGAATAATCCACGCAGTAGCTATGCTAAGAACTTGTTCTCTCTGACAACAGTGATACACCTGCAGCATTCTGTAAGAAACTGTGTGGCAACTGACAGCGATACAAGAGAGCAAAAGGGTAACTGAATCTGTTACGGCATTGTGAGAGCTGGGGTTATGGTATTGGAGTTGAGCTGTTGTTTACTAGTCGCACCGTCGTTGGAATAATAAAACTGGAAGTTCATGAAAGACGAGCCTCTGCAAGTTGGCTGTAAGCCAGACTTCCTTGACTTTCAGAAGCCTTCGATGAGGAAGGACAATCAGGTGTACCGTGCATCTCGAGTTAGTGTCATAGAGACATTGCTGTTAGAGATATACAGATTGTTTTAGGAAGTAGTATTATAGACTAATTCGAACAAAACGTTCTATACAATCATTTTTTAAAGATTATAGAAGTGTAACTGCTAGAATACAATCCAAACAAATACTTGCAGGGGGTGTCAAGCAAAGGCAAGACGATTTCTATGAATTCCACATCCGACTTCAGTGCCCTTTTAGAATTCTCATCTAACATCACGTGTACATCCTCTGATGGCATTTTGACATTCTTCGGTGAGGGCTGCACCATTGACTGATAAGCCAAAAAAATATGACCACTGTCCATTGTAACGTTGTATATCGCCTTGTGGCGCTGAGGAGCAGAAACAGAGGGGGAATCACCCTAGCGAAGAAATGGCGTGGAAAGGAGAAATCCATTGAGATAAGCGACTTTGACAAAAGGCGGGTTATTATTACAAAGGGCTTGTGAACGAGTGTCTCGAAAAGGCGAAGCTGGCCTTTTGTGCACGTGCTGCTGACGTGAGCCTCCATGGAAAGAGGTTGAAGGACAGTGAAACTACCAGTAGGCGCTATATGGTTGGACGTCCTTGACTCTTCGCAGAACGTGGAGTTCGGAGATTTATCTGATCTGTAAAATAGCCTGGATGGTGATCTGCAGCATCTCTGCCGAAAGAGCACAATGCTGGTGCACACACAAGTGTTTCGGAGCACACCGTTCATCGTACATTGTTGAACATGGAGCTCAGCAGCAGACCACCACTACGTGTTCACATGTTGACCCAACGACTTCATCAGTTACGGTTCCAACTAGCATGGGGCCATTGTGATTCGACTGCCGAGCAATGAAATGTTTCGGCTCATCGGGTGAATCACATTTTTGCTACACTAGGTCGGTGGTCGTCTCCATAGTCGTCATCGAGGTGAACGGCGACTCGAAACGTGCAGCGCGCCATGGACGCAGGGTGGTGGGGGCAGTACTGTGGTATGAGAGACGTCCTGCGCTTCCACGGGAGCTGTGGTAGTAATCGAAGACACGCTGAGAGCGAACCACCTGCATCCCTTCATGCTTGATGTCTTTCCAAACGGTGATATCATCTTTCAGCAGTATAATTGTCCGTGTCTCGGAGCCAGAGCCGTGCTACAATGGTTTGAGGAGCATTATAGTAAACTCACGGTGACGTCTCGGCAACCAGATTCGCCTGATGTAAGTCCTATGGAACCCATATGTGTCTTTATCGAGCGCCATTACCGCGGATGCGAATCAGTGCACCATTACTTACGCGAATTACATCACCTATGCGTTTACATCTGATGCCACATACCTCCATAAACCTACCAACTAACTGTGAGGTTCATGATACGCAGAGTCACTGATGTATTTCGCTCCACAGTCGGACAAAGATGCTATTAAGCAGATGCTCATAATGTTTTGGCTCATCAGTGTACACAATCGGAACGATCAATTCGTCTCTTGTGTCTCCTTTTTATATGTATCCTACAATTCGCCTTTTAACTCTCTCCACAGTAAGAATTCTAGAGGGGTAGGGTCTGTGAAACCTGGCAACCTAGAAACATCACAATTACTGGCAAACCATCTTCTGGGTTTTGTCGGGTTTAGATGAAGTGGCACCTGACGACCAGAATGTGCAGCGGCCCTGTAATGTTGGAAGATCTACGCGTTCTTATAGCCAAAAAACGTTACACATTTACACAGAAGCTTTCTCGAAAATGTTTCTCTACAAAAGCATATAGGGTTTCGTCGGCTTCGTCGGCTTTCCGATGTGAATTACGGATATTACTGGTACGGTGGAGAATGAAAGGGACTTATAAAATAAAAAATAAAAGAAACAATATTATTAGGATTATTCGGCGGCCTGGAATTAGTCAAAGGAAATTCGTTTAGCGCGTTAATACCTGCAACGTGCTTAAACGATACAGTAGACTCAAAACCTGAACTTCAAAACAAAAATGACAATCAGTGAACAAACAGATAGCAGCTGGAGTAGCGACATTCTATATGAAATCTTATCTCTGCAACCAGCTGTTATCTCCATAAACAATAAAAATTAGTCGCTTCTTGTATGGAATATTTTATTCCAATTAGTCTACACTACCACATCCAAAAATATTAAATATTCCTCTTCAAACGCCCAACATATATACTTTTGGATTAAATTAAATCACTCACCGAAAAGCGAGTATATATATCGCTCACTGAAAAGCTGCAGCGTTGAGTCGTCGATAGGCACATAGGAAAGAAAGGAACCGTACTAGCTTTCGGAGTTTTCCTTTAACGAGCCAGAGTCAGTAGTCATGTTCGTATGAGTTGCGTTTGCGTGAATGTGTGTGTGTGCATCTTGTCTAATTCAGTAGAAGGTCTTTTTGGCCGAGATCTTACTTGTTGAGCAGTCTTTTGTTGTGCTTGTGTGCGACTCAACATCTCCACTCTATAGTGAGTAACTGTCTGTGTTTTTCGTAATACTGTCGTTACTCCATCCTGGATTTACCATTATTTGATTATACGTATATCAGCAGTGTATGGAGTGGTGACATCGTCAGAAACATGTAAAGAAATGCAGAGTACCTGGTTAAAAATTTGCGGATGTTTCTGAACATAAATAAGTGCAATGTAATACGCGTAAATAGAGAAGAAAAATTGTTCAAATGCCTGTGAGCACTATGGGACTTAACATCTAAGGTCATCAGTCCCCTAGAACTTAGAACTACTTAACCCAACTAAGGATAACACATACATCATGCCCGAGGCAGGATTCGAACCTGCGACCGTAGCGGTCGCGCGGTTCCAGACTGAAGCGCCTAGAACCGCTTGGGTAAATAGAGAACAGATTCAATAAAGTAAAGTCGTCTGTCATGATTGGCCGGGAGGTCCGAAGGCGTAGGTTCGGCCACTGAGACGGAAAGGGTTGTTTACAAAAAAAAAAAAAAAAAAAAAAAAAAAAAAAAAAAAAAAAAAAAGTTCAAATGGCTCTGAGCACTATGGGACTTAACATCTATGTTCATCAGTCCCCTAGAACTTAGAACTACTTATACCTAACTAACCTAACGACATCACACAACACCCAGCCATCACGAGGCAGAGAAAATCCCTGACCCCGCCGGGAATTGAACCCGTGAACCCGGGCGTGGGAAGCGAGAACGCTACCGCACGACCACGAGATGCGGGAAAGGGTTGTTTTCCTCCGCTCATAATAACCCCCATTCCTTGGGGATATGTGAGAGTTATGTCGTATGTGTATTTATAGGATGTGTTCAGAGTGGCGTTACGTTTTGTGCTGTATTCGAACCGGCTCTCCTCTGAATCGAGCGCCAACGCACAGTCACGCATTAGCCACCTCGACCACGGAAGAGGGTAGTAGGAGTCACAATCGTTTGGCTAAGAGATCAACAGGAAACCCTCACAACGTACAAATTCCTATGGACAGATATGCTAAGAGCATTCACTGAATTCGAAAACAATGTCTTACTTGCTGAGAAGCCAAAAATCCATAAAGAGCTTTATCGGATATGAAACCAAAACGTGAAACAACGTCGTCTCTCCAAGTACTGATTGATGATTGTACCGAAAGAGGGACGTCAAATTCTGTCGTCCAAAGTTACTTCACAGAAGACAATCTCAACACGGATCCTGTCTTCCACTGTAACGCGGATGTTACATGACACGTATGGAAATAAGTAAACGTGAAATTGAAAAACGGCTGAAATAACGATTCACCAATCACGTCTCAGAACTACTTACGAACATCACAAACATCCATGCCCGAGGCAGGATTCGAACCTGCGACCTTAGCGGTCACGCGGTTCCAGACTGTAGCGCCTAGAACCGCTCGGCCATCCCGGCCGGCTGCACCTCTTCGTCCGAAGAAAATCGACGACCACGAATGTCTTTTTTTGAGGGCTCCAAAAATTTGGAAATCGCTCAGAGAGAGATCGGGGCTGAAGGTTATTTCGACTTCACCGCAAAACGTTCGCTGATGAGCCCGTACTCATCATTCATACAATTCCGACCCCTTACCAGGCGATTTCGATATTTTTGGCGCTCTAAAGAAACACATTCATGGCCTTCGATTTGGCTTCGGACGAAGAGATTCGAGCATGGGTAAAATCATGATCCCGTATACAACTGCAAACATTTTTCCATGAAGGCACCGGCCATCTTGACTCCCAGTGGGTTAAATATATTAACAGCTATGGCGGCTACTTGTTCAATTACTTCTTTCCATCTTTTTCATTTCATTTGACTGCTCTCGTAGATACAGTACAACTCGTGTCTCAGAGCTGAACCCTGCAGCAACCTACCCGGTAGCTTATTTACGCTGCTGCAATTATTGCCACTCATGACGAAGAATCTCCTCCTCCTCCAGGGACCAAAAATGTCATCTGGGGTATAATGCCTGGACAACCTATGGAGCCTGTATCAAAAGCTTTGCGACAAACGTTTAGAGGTGATGGACTACTTCATGGGGAGCAACTTTGTTCACTGATGCTTCCCGGCGACCCCATGCGTCTCTCTATATATTTTTATTTTATTTTATTTTATTTACTGGATTAGCAGCGTATTAACCAGATGCGCAGCTTTTGCATACTGGCTACCTCATTAAATTGAAAGAGCGCTTTCAGCGGGAAAACCTTAAGAATGAGTGCATTTAAGAAGAGAAAGATATTTTAGAAGCTTTGCCTGCCACCTTTCACACGGTTGACTGACCTACATGCAACACACATTCCATACGAGTGCTCCAGAATGCATAAGCCCTGACGACTCTCAGAAGCGTAGTGTCGCCAGGAGATATCGGTGAATATTTCGTCTCTAACTAAGTTGATCCTCATAATGTGATCTATCACCCCTAGATCTTTGGGAAAGACTTTGAAACACCCTGTGTGTTAAGTCATCATTCCAGACAGGGTCAAAAGCCATTTCTGAACCAAGGAATAAATCCTAACTGTTGTCTGCTTGACTCTTCGCAGACGTCGTAAGTAATAGAACCTAGTACGTTGTCCTCGATGGTGAGTGTTCATCGGAGGTTAGGGTATCATTTGGAGTGCCCGAGGGAAGTGTGGTAGGTCCACTGTTGTTTTCTATCTACATAAATGATCTTTTGGATAGGGTGGATAGCAATGTGCGACTGTTTGCTGATGATGCTGTGGTGTACGGGAAGGTGTCGTCGTTGAGTGACTGTAGGAGGATACAAGATGACTTGGACAGGATTTTTGATTGATGTAAAGAATGGCAGCTAACTCTGTAGATAAATGTAAATTAATGCAGATGAATAGGAAAAAGAATCCCGTAATGTAAAAATGCTCCATTAGTAGTGTAGCGCTTGACACAGTCACGTCGATTAAATATTAGGGCGTAACATTGCAGAGCGATATGAAGTGGGACAAACATGTAATGGCAGTTGTGGGGAAGACGGATAGTTGTCTTCGGTTCATTGGTAGAATTTTGGGAAGATGTGGTTCATCTGTAAAGGAGACCGCTTACAAAACACTAACACGACCTATTCTTGAGTACTGCGTTTGGGATCCGTATCAGGTCGGATTGAGGCAGGACATAGAAGCAATTCAGAGGTGGGCTGCTAGATTTGTTACTGGTAGGTTTGATCATCATGCGAGTGTTACGGAAATGATTCAGGAACTCGGGTGGGAGTCTCTACAGGAAAGGAGGCGTTCTTTTCGTGAATCACTACTGAGGAAATTTAGAGAACCAGCGTTTGAGGCTGACTGCAGTACAATTTTACTGCCGCCAACTTATATTTTGCGGAAAGACCACAAAGATAAGATAAGAGAGATTAGGGCTCGTACAGAGGCATATAGGCAGTGATCTTCCCCTCCTTCTGTTTAGGAGTAGAACAGGGAGGAAAGATGCTAGTTGTGGTACGTGGTACCCTCCGCCACGCACCGTATGGTGGATTGCGGAATATGTATGTAGATGTAGATGTAGGTGTAGAAACTGTACTCAACCTGCCTCATGGACTGGTGGATTGTGGAGTTGTCAACACTGAATTCAATCAGTTCTGGAACAAGGATGTCGTGGTCAGTAAGGAATTTCTGCATCGATTGTAGTACAGTATGCTTTAGAATCTTGTCGAGGAAATGACAGAGAGAGACAGGTGAGGTGGCATAAGCTGGCGCTAACACACCAGGCGCCAAAGAGGTTGCGAGAAGATCGATGGAGGCCTAACACAGCCTTGCAAGAAAAGTGGCGCCAACACCCTCTCAGCCGCCAGTATTTGGATCGCAGCCGAGGGCCGGAGGGCCCGTCTGTCGCGCCACGTGAGTTCCAGTCCGTCATCCAATGAGTCAAAGAGTCATCAGTCACAGCCCAGTTGGAGTCGCAGCCGCAGCCGCAGTTGGCTCAGCTCTAGCTAAGAGTCAGTCAGTCCCTAGCGACCAGAGGAGTGTGCATAGCGGACTTGTACTTCACCAGCAGTGAGGCTAACCTGGACTATTTAAGGCAGAGCTTGTACCACATGAACTAGCTTAAGATAAGTAACATTCTGTGCAAGTTATAAAGAACCCTGTTAATACAAGCGTGCAGTTCTGTTATAGTAAGAGGATACCGGCCACCAACAACATCCTCCCCTTGCTTCCCATGGTACAAGCCAACAGGGACAACGAGACACAAAAATAGGTTTTACTGAGGTTTGGGAAAGGTAATGACTTTAGCCATTTTGACGAGGAAAGGTAATATAATAAGGAAAGGCAGCGGCTGTAGACGTAGGGTGACATAGGTTATGGTTGGGAAAGGAATTGGTTTCGAGGAGAGAAGTCTAAATACGATCGGGATCAGCTTCCCTGTTGTTGCTCTTGCACTTGGTGAGCGCAAACACGCAGTGGTGGTGTGTGAAATAATATGTGACGTAACTGCTATGGTTACACACTACTTAACCTAAATTATCCTAAGGACAAACACACACACCCATGCCCGAGGGAGGACTCGAACCTCCGCCGGGACCAGCCGCACAGTCCGTGACTGCAGTGCCCGAGACCGCTCGGCTAATCCCGCGCGGCAATCACGCAGTGTCCTCGTCCACTGTGTCAAATACCCTGTCTCACCTTTGTGCCCTCAATTGAGTTACGCGTCCGAGAACTGTCGTTATCTGTCACTCATTCGCGTCATCGGCGATAACGTAAGTTCCGATGTGCCGGACGCCCACGAGAAAGACAGGCAGCGGCGCTTTCGTCGCGAGGGTTGGCCTGAGTTCGCTCGCTCGCTCAGCAGACGAACTGCATTTCCAAGCCCGTCAACTCGTACCTGGGTATTTACGTACAAACGAGGATGTATCTCTGACTGGAATCCGCTATTAAGAAGACTCATTGATAACTAGTATTACAACGTTGCAGTATACTGTAATGTAAGGTACACGTTTCACGTTAATTGTATAATGGCTTGTTTACAGCGTTCATTCACTTCTGCTTAACAGTCCTCATTTCATACAAGATGTGGTGCTTCGTGCAACCGATAATAATTTTGGAATGACTTTAAGTTTTATTGTATGTAGTGCAGTAGTAACATTATAGCTCTGGTCAGGCGTATTGGCGGATGGCTGTTAGTGCACTGTTGACAGAATGTGACTCATAAGCATTTGGGAGTCACATGCACTTCTGTTACTAGTTATATAGTTATAATATTTTCTACTTTGGTCAAAATCAATGTAATTACGTTTTTGTGGTGTAATACTATTGACGTGGGCTATGTCACTCATCATTATGGAAACAATTTACGTGTTCTTTATTTAAATTTAAAAAACGCTTTAAAAGCTGTGCCATTGAATTTGCTGTTTATATTGTGTAAAATTATTACAGACAACATTAGGTATTATTTGTTTATGTGAAGTGTAAATATACGTAAATCAGTAACAAAAACGCTTATCAGGGTAAAAAACATTACTGGAATTTCAAGAAAATTAGCACGCTAACAAAAACCCACAATCGGTCAAGCTTAGCTGTGTTCATTTCCGGATGGAAATTTTCTGACTTGTTTGTTCTACAAACTAATTTACTTTCTTCAAGAAAACGTCTTCGCTGACCCAACACGCACTACGCTCAACCTAGCCCCTTTCCAAACAGGTCCAGTAAAAATTGTCTACCGTCGTTTTGAGGCCTGTATTGAAATCCTGTAACGTTTAATATGCGTTTCACACATCTAGCAGATCCAGTAGAATTTACTTTTGCAATTTTTTTTTTCGAAGTTTTGTCATATTGGGTTGTCTCTATTGTCGTAAAATTCATAGACTGTCTGCGTTTCAACGTCTTTATAAAAGTCGTTTAGTTTGGTTATTCGCTATGTTGTTAAAAAATTTTCCTTGGAGGAATGAACGTAGGGGATTTTCCCTCACGACACGCACGCTGAATAGTTATTAAAGCAACGTCACAAACAGCATGTTCGGTAGCAAGATTTTATTTTCGGGAAGATACCGCTGCATTTCTTGATATCATCGCTTTGTTTATGTCTACCTACCGCAATATCTTTCGTGCAGAGCGTGTATGTAGAGGCTAACACTTTATCATAGTTATCTACAAGATGCTATAAATATTTGTAGACACGGTGGATGATGGATTTGCTTTGCCGCCAAACTCAGTTGCCTTTTTCAGTCGCATTCTTGCTGGGGTGAAAGTGCGTCTTGTTGGAGCTGTTGGAAAACCCGACCCACATGGCACGGGGAAGAGCTCTCTTTCTTCCTGTTTTTCTATTTTGTACTTGCACACTGACGGTAGAAAAAAAGGTTGATATGACTCCGAGCACTATGGGACTTAACTTCTGAGGTCATCAGTCCCCTAGAACTTAGAACTGCTTAAATCTAACTAACCTAAGGACATCACATACATCCGTGCGCGAGGCAGGATTCAAACCTGCGACCGTAGCGGTCGCGTGGTTCCGGACTGTAGCGCCTAAAACCGCTTTTTTTAAAATTTTAATTTAATTTTATTTTTATACAAATGGATAAAATGAAGGCCGTTCCTCTTCGGCTACATAAACAGAATAATAGGAAGTCGTCAAGTTACGAGAAAGGATGCTCCATACTATAGCCCGCTGCGAATTTTTCGATGACTGTCTTCTCGTTTGCTGTGTTGTTTCCGTTGTTTGTTCAATCTCATAAAAAAAGGAACTGGGAAGAGGTGCTATGGTTATCTTCTCATGTCATCGAAAATCACGCTGCGAGGCGGATTATGGAATGCGCTCCAAAGAAAATTAGAAAAATATTGCCTATATTTAGGGTTCTTGACGATCGCACAATGTCTTTCGTTGAGGTAATACCAAAAATCGGGTACTGTGTTTTCGCCATTACCGAAGAGTTAGTGAACAGCGTGGCCACTGATCCACGTCACAGAGTTAGTTTTTGCTCTTGAGAAATAAATATTATCGTGGAAAAGAAGTGATTGGGTAGTTATCCTGTCGGGAGTCGTGCGTGTGAGAAAAGCCAATATCTGACGCACCAAATACCAAACGTCCTTTGCCGACCCGCATTCGAATCCATCCGTGTCAATCACTCGGCATGTGGCACACAAGGGTGAATCAGCGAGGTGGATGTGATGTAGGCGGGACTGGCACAACTGTTACCCATTAAACCGATCGGCCGCCCCGGCCTGCACACTGACGGTAAAGAAATTGCGCAGTTAATACCTCAAGATACAGTTTTTTTACTTCGAGGCAAACTGCCGAAACTAATAACTCAGTAAGGAACAGAGAACAAAACAACTGCGCGAAAATCTACACATCTCACTACTGCCGTTCCACTGGTGCTCGAACTAGGCAGCTATGGGCTCTCAGCGTTGCCGTTTTCGACTGTTGAATGTTGGAAAGAGCGGCATCACCGCGCTTCCACTCACTAGCCAGTACGTCTGGCCAGAGCTTTTACAGTAGTAGGCCTATAGATTTAGGGTCGTTATACTAGTAATCAGGAAAACTCCGTAACAGCAATTCACGTTTGCACGTAAAGACCCAGTTAACGATTTAACAGGTTGAGAAATGCAGTCCGTTTGCTGATCTGAGTGAGCGTGCGAGCTCAGGCCTAACCCCGTGACGTACGCGCCGCAGCCTGTCTTTATCGTGGGCTTCGGGACATTCCCCATTTGTCTCCGTTCCACTACTTTACCTTCCTTTCAGTGACACGTGTTTGCAACGTCACAAGGTGGCCGTCTGTCTCGCAGAGGGCACTGGTCATAACGTTTTGGCTCATCGGTATGAGCGCTGATAACCTCATTGTTGTGCGCCCTGAAACACTAATCATCGGTATAAAAAGAAGAATTTTTAATGCAGTGCTATAGAAGAAAGTTGTGAATTAGAACATTTGGTGTATTTATGAAGAGCTATTAGAAATATTGGAAGAGACTAGAGGTCTGAGGAATTTGCTTAGCAGAAGGTAAAGGTTACGGACGAATGTGGAAAGGTATTTGGGAGAATTACCATAGAACGATTCTGTCGCTTCCTGCGTACAGGCCATGAGGACAAGACAAGAAATGTTACGGGTCGTGTTGAGTCACCTTTAGTGGATCTCAGTCGTACGTGGTTTTAGTGCAGGAAGTGTTGATGTAGAGTGGAAATCAATAACGGGCTAAGTGTCAAACAATTTATTCCGAGTTATTCAGTTTTTTGTCTTTGTTTTCACCAGAAATATTTAAATGAAAAAACATCAACAATATTTTTTTTAATGTCTAAAGTAAGAGTTACCCGACTATTGCAAAAAATTTGAAGTTCTCCTCCTTTTATCAATGAAACCAAGGATTTTATTCTGCAAAATACAGAATGTGCTAAATGCCATGCACGGGAAAAGCGAGGTAAGTGCCAATGAAAGAAATCTCGTGCATTTATCAGGAATTTTTAATAATAAACACTTTACAGATACACTATCCTGTGACTAAATTATTGTTAAGCCTTCTTTCAATTTTGTGGAGCACAAAGCAATTTTAATTGATCAGCTGTTCGAAAAATGCTCTGATAGCTACTTTCAAGTACTGCAGCATCTGTTGCAGATCCTTTTCAGCTGGCAAGTTGTTTTTACGTTGTTGTGACGGTGAAACAAAGTTCTCTATTATTCCAGTGGTGATCCTTTTCTTCACTACCTTGTAGGTGCTTCAGACATAAAAGTTCGTTAAGTATTATTCTCGTCTTTACGACAACAGCTGCAATTTTTTTCACTTGAATCCAGTTACATGTGGAAATACTTAATTTCGTTTTATTAATATGTGTATCGGATGCTTTTTTTAAATAAAAAAGTTCTCATTTTGGAGCACAGTAACCATAAATGGAGTGTTAGATGTCGCACTTTCCATAAGCTTTACGAGGTCCTTAGGGGCTTGACACACTGAGATTCTTCCAGCCTCTTACGTTTTTCAATCTGGACAAAATTTCCGTCAGACGCTGCAGACAATTATAGAGTTTTGTGTCACTTAGCCCGCTTTAGCCTCACCATTGGGCCAGCACATGCTGCCACCTTTCGCGCCTTATTTGCACTATTAGAAACGATTGTAAGACTTAGCCCGGTTTTTCACGTGGTTGGCATTGGTACTTTGCTTGTTTAACTGAAAAAAAAAAGAATTTGGCACTTAGCTCGTTATTGATTTCCATCCTACGTTTTTAACTGTAGGCATAATTCTCAACAGTTGGAAAATGTCATGTATAAGTTCCAAGAAATTTACTTTGTGTAATGGACCCACAATCAAGACATCGAGCTGCGTATCAGATTCCACAGTGCCAGTTCTACTCACGACTCAATAAATGATATTTGCTCTGAAAACCTAACACAGGTAGTACTTACCGGTTGACATAAGTGCAATTTTTTGTTACTTTTACGTCCTCAAGACGTTGTTCTGCGTCCGAGTCGTAATGTGAGAAAAGGATAAAACCAGTCTGCAAAATCAGTATGCTCATAGGTCCGAGACAGGAACTAGAAGTTCTACCAAATTTGATAGTTGCCAGAATGCTCCTACGAACCAAACTAAGTCTCTCTGCTCGATTGTCAACTTGCGTCATTGTGAGTCTCTGACTGCTCACAGCTCTAATACTCGAATAAATTAGAGCCATCCGGCCGGAGTGGCCGAGCGGTTCTAGGCGCTACAGTCAGAAACCGCGCAGCCGCTACGGTCGCAGGTTCGAATCCTGCCTCGGGCATGGATGTTTGTGATGTCCTTAGGTTAGTTAGGTTTATGTAGTTCTAAGTTCTAGGGCACTAATGACCTCAGCTGTTAAGTCCCATAGTGCTCAGAGCCATTAGAGCCAGCACTGCACAAATGTTAGAACGCCGCTGTCCTTTTGCCATCAGTCTTCTGACTGGTTTGATCCGGCCACCGCGATTTTCTCTTCTGTGCCAATCTCTTCACTCTGAGTAGCGCTTTTTACTTCACTGTGATCAGGGTTATTAACGTACGACAGATATTCACTACGTCTAACTCACGCAGGCTTTCGAAATAGTTATTTGATTTGCCAGTGGGGTGAAAAAGCTTTCGGAAACTTTTAACTACTAAGAGATTATCAAATACTTTTATGAGACTTGCATTCTTTACTCAGGAGGCAAGGCTCAACAGTCCGTAACCTACTGACATGTGTCTACCACCACGTCACTACCAATATAAAACCTTCCTCACTATTTGGGTTTAAAGCAGCTTCGGTTGCATTATCGTAGTACATAATTTGATCACCCAGCTTTATCAGAGATAACTCGTACAACTATCGATGTCAGTGCCTTAGAAGACTATATAGGTCCCCTACGTGGCGAATGGTGGTGGTATGGAACATGCATCATGATAATTAAAGGTCAGTTCTTGCTACTACGTATTTAGCCCAGTATACATGAGCCATTCCACTATAATTCCAATTCCAAAGAAAGCAGGTGCTGACAGATGTGAATATTACCGAACTATCAGTTTAATATACCGTGGTAATAAAAATACTAACACGAACTGTTTACAGAAGATTGGAGAAACTGGTAGAACCCAACCTTGGGATAAATCAGTTTGTGTTCCAGAGAGATGTAGGAACATGTGAGGCAATACTGACCCTAGGGCCCCTCGTACAAGATACGTCAAGGAAAGCAGATTGCATTTATAGTATTCGTAGACTTGAAAATATTGACTGCAATATGCTCTTTGAAATTGTGAAGGTAGCAGGGGTGAAATACAGGGAGCGGAAGGTTATTTACAATTTGTGCAGAAACCAGACGGCAGTTATGTTATGTGAGTCGGAGGGCATGGAAGGGACGCAGTTGTTGAGAAGAGTATGAAACAGGGTCATAGAATACCCCCGGTGTTACTCAATTTGTACATGGAGCAAGCAGTAAAGGAAATCAAAGAAAAATGGGGAGTAGTTATTAAAGTTCAAAGAGAAGAAATGAAAACTTTTTACTTTGCCGGTGACGTTGTAATTCTATCAGAGACAGCAAAGGACTTGCAAGAACAATTGAATGGTATGGACAGTGTCTTGAAAGGAAAATAAAAGATGAACATCGATAAAGGCTAAACAAGGATAATGGAATGTAGCCGAATTAAATCAAGCGATACTGAGGAAATTGGATTAGGAGACGAGACACTAAAAGAAGTCGACGACTTGTGCTACTAGGACCTGAAAATAATTGACGATGGTCAATGTAGAGAGGACAGAAAATGTAGACTGGCAATGGCATCAAAAGTGTTTCTGAAGAAGAGAAATGTGTTAACGTTGAACATAGATTTACATGTTTTCTGAAGGTATTTTTGTGGAGTGTAGCCTTGTAGGGAAGTAGACGCGGACTATAAATATTTCAGACAAGAAGAAAATAGAGGCTTTTGAAATGTGACGCTAAAGAAGAATGCTGAAGATCGAATTGGGGGGGGGGGGGGAAATCACCCAATGAAGAGGTACCCAAATACTGCAGGGAAGTGTCGGGAGTAAAGACTGCAGAGGGAGACCAAGAAACGAATACGGTAAGCAGTTTCGAAAGGATTTAAGTTGTGGTAGTTAGTCGGATATGAAGGGGCTTGCCCAGGATAGATTAACATGTAGAGCTGCATCAAACCAGTCTTCGGAATGAAGACCATAACAAAGAAGAAAAAGCACGACAACTATGAGATACCTCCTGACCTCTTTCCCTTCCAGAGTGGCAACGAGCAGATAATGGAATTAATACGGAAGTCAAAGAGACGGTCGCAAATCGTGCCCAAGTACGATGAAAAATGGCATTAACACGCTGTTTCTCATCGCTGGTTTAAAACAATCAACGGAATGCTTTCCAAAGTCGAATAAGAAGCGAACACACAACGGCTACAGTGTATTAGCGCAAGGGAAAAGTTTCTGGTTGAGACAGAACAGAGGGGGTGTTGCTCTCAAAGAAACTTTTGTCACGTTGGTACATGTTACGCCATGATGTAAATCAGACGTCAACTTAATCAGCGGAGCAGTATGGTTAATACCAGTTTTTAAAATATTGTTATTTTCTGTTTCACCCAAACGAATAAGCTGCAGTATCGCCCCGTTATAAAGTAATTTGATTTTATCGATTTATCGACAACGGTTATTGACCAAAATATAACAGTTTGCCCTTTCGTTTATATGGAACGTCTGTATAAAACCACTCGTAGGAAAGGCAACTGCCAGACTGAGATTCGGTGGAAGAATGCTCAGAAAGCAGACTTCGCGGTCGAAGAAAGTACCTTACAAAATATGAGTTTTCGTATCGAGTGCCACAGCCACAAATTTATTGCAAGAAAATTCCATTATCCACCTTGATTGTTGATTTTCGAAAACTTGGTCAGTAGTAGAGCATGCACTACATCACTTGTTTCGATGTCTACCTACTCCGCTGCTACGGCTGTAGTCTTATTCAAATCTTTAATGATTCAAATGGCTCTGAGCACTAATCTGTGGTCATCAGTCCCCTAGAACTTAGAACTACTTAAGCCTAACTAACCTAAGGACATCACACACATCCATGCCCGAAGCAGGATTCGAACCTGCGACCGTAGCTGTCCCGCGGTAATCTTTAATGAGTATTAAAGATGTTCTCGTATGAGTCTACCACACCAGCAGTCATATGTTTACATGACAGGCGTACGTACCCCACCTGCTAGCTATGCAACAAAAATCCCATAATAGACTAAAACTACTAACTGGCCGAACATGGAGACTGCATCCCTTCACAGGTACATAGTCGTGACCCGACTTACCTCCTACGCAATTGCTGACAATATCTGCCCTACCAGCATTCAATCAACCCTTCCATATCCTTTCACGCCACGCGTTTCGCCTCGCTTTCCGAATCCGCCTAACCTACCCTACTTTTCGAATCCGCCTAACCTACCCTAAAAGAATTCTTCACCACTTCTCCTTGTTTCCCCGACTCCTCCCGCTCACATTGAACACCTCTGTTTATCCTGCACTTGACGTAAACTAGACACCAGCAACATCATTTTTTCCCTCCTAATGACAAATCCTAATCTGCTGCCGCCTATCCGCTCTCGTTATCCTTTCCCGCTCGCCCATAACGAAATACAGCCTGCCATCGTACACTCTTGCAGGTTTAACCCGCTTCTCTCTATCCTTTTTGCATTTCAGAGCTCTCCTCCCTTCCCATCCCTTCCTTTCCTTCCCTCCTTTTAATCCTACTTATTAGTCTGGCCCTCATCCTAGCTGTCTACATCCCGAAACCCATGTTTTCCCGTCAGCCACCCTCTCGCATCATACCTATCCCCACAACCCAACTCGTCTGAACCAAGTAACTCCGTAAACACTTTGTACCCCAAAGAACCAGTAGCTACCTCTTCTCATTGCGCTTAATGCAGGTCAACCTCATCATTTGTTGGCGCAGTGTAATACCGTGGACTGTTTATTTTATCGTACTCGCAACTCATTGTTTTTAAATGTCAGACAACATTTTGAAACAACTTAAATCACTTAATAGTAGCAAATATTGCGGTCCAGATTGTATACCAGTAAAGGCCCTTTCAGAATAGGGCTGTGTTGACGCAATAGCTCCGCACTTAACCATCATACACTCCTGGAAATGGAAAAAAGAACACATTGACACCGGTGTGTCAGACCCACCATACTTCCTCCGGACACTGCGAGAGAGCTGTACAAGCAATGATCACACGCACGGCACAGCGGACACACCAGGAACCGCGGTGTTGGCCGTCGAATGGCGCTAGCTGCGCAGCATTTGTGCACCGCCGCCGTCAGTGTCAGCCAGTTTGCCGTGGCATACGGAGCTCCATCGCAGTCTTTAACACTGATAGCATGCCGCGACAGCGTGGACGTGAACCGTATGTGCAGTTGACGGACTTTGAGCGAGGGCGTATAGTGGGCATGCGGGAGGCCGGGTGGACGTACCGCCGAATTGCTCAACACGTGGGGCGTGAGGTCTCCACAGTACATCGATGTTGTCGCCAGTGGTCGGCGGAAGGTTCACGTGCCCGTCTACCTGGGACCGGACCGCAGCGACGCACGGATGCACGCCAAGACCGTAGGATCCTATGCAGTGCCATAGGGGACCTCACCGCCACTTCCCACCAAATTAGGGACACTGTTGCTCCTGGGGTATCGGCGAGGACCATTCGCAACTGTCTCCATGAAGCTGGGCTGCGGTCCCGCACACCGTTAGGCCGTCTTCCGTTCACGCCCCAACATCTCGACAGGCGTGAATGGAGGGACGAATGGAGACGTGTCGTCTTCAGCGATGAGAGTCGCTTCTGCCTTGGTGCCAATGATGGTCGTATGCGTGCAGGTGAGCGCGACAATCAGGACTACATACGACCGAAGCACACAGGGCCAACACCCGGCATCATGGTGTGGGGAGCGATCTCCTACACTGGCCGTACACCTCTGGTGATCGTCGAGGGGACACTGAACAGTGCACGGTACATCCAAACCGCCATCGAACCCATCGTTCTACCACTCCTAGACCGGCAAGGGAACTTGCTGTTCCAACAGGACAATGCACGTCCGCATGTATCCCGTGCCACCCAACGTGCTCTAGAAGGTGTAAGTCAACTACCCTGGCCATCAAGATCTCCGGATCTGTCCCCCATTGAGCATGTTTGGGACTGGATGAAGCGTCGTCTCACGCGGTCTGCACTTCCAGCACGCGAAAAAGTCTCACGCTAAAACCTGCAGCTGGTGTGGTCCTTTTAGCGTTATCGTAAGATCTATACTGTTCTTCTGGAGGGCTCTATCTTTTAACATGGGCTGGGGAGTGATCCTAATGTAACAGACACGCGAAAAGGCTCACGCTAAAACTTGCGGGTGGTAATGGCCCTTTTTGTGTTATCGTAAGATCTATACTGTTTTTCTGGAGGGCTCTAGCTTTTAACATGGGCTGGGGGGTGGTGCTTGACGTAACAGGGACGCGAAAAAGCCTCACGCTAAAACGTGCGGGTGGTAGACTTACAGGTAGGCTGCTGACGTGGGTGTCTGTCCCTTATCGTAGGGCCTTCTAGCTTAACACGGTTCTGCTCTCGGCTTCTGTCCTCGTTTTTCCCCTCGGAACTGCGTCTGCCTCACGGTGGGAAGGTACGACATGCATTTAGGCATTCTTGTGTTAGTCTGTGGTATTCCATTTGCTCACTCGTTACTTGTATTACTTTGGTTAATTTAATGTCACGATTTATTCCGAGCTATGTGACATACTACTAGATTTGCTTATTATGTCAGGGTTTTCATGAAAGGTGTTGCATTTGCCTGACACCTTACATAGGACATCAAATTTTTCGTTATTTAGGGTCAATTGTCAATTTTCACACCGTACAGATGTCTTAGCTAAATCGTTTTTCAATTGATTTTGATCTTCTGATGACTTAGCTAGACGATTAACGACAGCACCTCTGCAAACAACAAGATGGCTAATCAGCTTGTCTCCTAAATCGTTTATATAGATAAAGAACAGCAGAGGCCCTTAAGACTACCTTGTGGAACACCAGAAATCATTTCCGTCATACTCGATTATTATCAGTTAGTTACTACGAACTGTGATCTCCATGATAGGAAACTACGAACCGAAAAAAGGGGTTCAAATGGCTCTGAGCACCATGGGACTTAACTTCTGAGGTCATCAGTCCCCTAGAACTTAGAACTACTTAAACCTAACTAAGGACATCACACACATCCATGCCAAAGGCAGGATTCGAACCTGCGACCTTAGCAGTCGCGCGGTTCCGGACTGAGCGCCTAGACTACGAATCGAGTCGCATATCTGAGTCGATATTCCATAGCCAAGCAATTTGATTTCAAGCCGCTTGTGAGGTATGGTGTCAAAAGCCTTCTGGAAAACTAGAAATACGGAATCAATTTGAAATCCTTTGTCGATAGCTGTCAACACTTCGTGTGAGTAAAGAGCTAGTTGTGTTTCACAAGAACGATGTTTTGCAAATCCGTGTTGACTGTATCTCAATAAAAAGTTTTCTTCAAGGCAGTTCATATGTTCGAACACAAAATATGTTCCCAAATCCTGCTGCATATCGACGTTAATAATGTAGCCCTGTAATTTAGTGGATTACTCCTATTGCCTTTCTTGAATATTGATGTGACTTGTGCAACTTTCCAGTCTTTTGGGTACATGTCTTGGTCGTGCGAGCGGTTGTATACACTCCTGGAAATTGAAATAAGAACACAGTGGATTCATTGTCCCAGGAAGGGGAAACTTTATTGACACATTCCTGGGGTCAGATACATCACATGATCACACTGACAGAACCACAGGCACATAGTCACAGGCAACAGAGCATGCACAATGTCGGCACTAGTACAGTGTATATCCACCTTTCGCAGCAATGCAGGCTGCTATTCTCCCATGGAGACGATCGTAGAGATGCTGGATGTAGTCCTGTGGAACGGCTTGCCATGCCGTTTCCACCTGGCGCCTCAGTTGGACCAGCGTTCGTGCTGGTCGTGCAGACCGCGTGAGACGACCCTTCATCCAGTCCCAAACATGCTCAATGGGGGACAGATCCGGAGATCTTGCTGGCCAGGGTAGTTGACTTACACCTTCTAGAGCACGTTGGGTGGCACGGGATACATGCGGACGTGCATTGTCCTGTTGGAACAGCAAGTTCCCTTGCCGGTCTAGCAATGGTAGACCGATGGGTTCGATGACGGTTTGGATGTACCGTGCACTATTCAGTCCCTCCATTCACGCCTGTCGCGACACCACTGGAGGCGGGCTGCACGATGTTGGGGCGTGAGCGGAAGACGGCCTAACGGTGTGCGGGACCGTAGCCCAGCTTCATGGAGACGGTTGCGAATGGTCCTCGCCGATACCCCAGGAGCAACAGTGTCCCTAATTTGCTGGGAAGTGGCGGTGCGGTCCCCTACGGCACAGCGTAGGATCCTACGGTCTTGGCGTGCGTCCGTGCGTCGCTGCGGTCCGGTCCCAGGTCGACGGGCACGTGCACCTTCCGTCGACCACTAGCGACAACATCGATGTACTGTGGAGACCTCACGCCCCACGTGTTGAGCAATTCGGCGGTACGTCCACCCGGCCTCCCGCATGCCCACTATACGCCCTCGCTCAAAGTCCGTCAACTGCACATACGGTTCACGTCCACGCTGTCGCGGCATGCTATCAGTGTTAAAGACTGCGATGGAGCTCCGTATGCCACGGCAAACTGGCTGACACTGACGGCGGCGGTGCACAAATGCTGCGCAGCTAGCGCCATTCGACGGCCAACACCGCGGTTCCTGGTGTGTCCGCTGTGCCGTGCGTGTGATCATTGCTTGTACAGCCCTCTCGCAGTGTCCGGAGGAAGTATGGTGGGTCTGACACACCGGTGTCAATGTGTTCTTTTTTCCATTTCCAGGAGTGCATTAGGTACATTACGTATGTAGATTGTGGACAGTTGGGAATGTGGGTCTCACGAGTAGCGTGCAAGGGATAAGTCCCTGCAGTCGTGCTATTCATCTGTGTCCTCGATGGTTCAGATGGACAGAGCGTCTGTCATGTAAGCAAGAGATCCCGGGTTTGAATCCCGGTCGGGCACACATTTTCGGCTGTCCCCATCGAGGTATATCAACAACATCTGTAGGCAGCTGAGGATTTCATTTAATTATCATTTATCCCAGAGAAGCTGCACAGTCATCAATGCTATCTGTTCTTTCGGGAGCAGTTACTATCTTCATATACAATTGTAGAAGTTTCAAGAGAAACATTGTACACCACGGTGCAGGTTTCAGTCAAAACTCCGAGAGCGCATGTTTCTAGAAGAGTCAACCAACAAATTGCTCTGTCATATAAGTATCTCGCGATGTGACAATAAAGATAAAATCAGAGAGATCCGAACATATACGGAGGTTTAGCGATAGTCCTACTTCCAACGCACTTTTTGCGACCGAAGCTAGAAGGCGGTGAAGTGACAGTGGTTTGAAAAGTACTCTCCTCTACACACCGTGAGGTGGCTTGCGAAGTAGAGATGAAGATATCGATTGCTCATAGTTAAGATTCGGCAGCTTAATTGAATGTTGGCCACACTTTTTCCGTGAGAGGCGCCTCGAAACTAACCACATCGATAACGCGCACATTGTGATATTGCGCGATCCGTGATAGAAGGTGTATTAAGTATCCAACATCATAGGTATACCAAATGCTTTAATGAGATAGATTTCTATTGAAGAATTAACTACGAGAAAGTTTCGTGCAAGATGTATTTCGCATTTGTAAATGCCAACCAAGTGTGAGTCCTAAAAACACTTACTAATCAATTTTTGGGTTATTTTAAAAAAGAATATAAGTAGTTTTGTGTATCTGCTTGTTGCTATTGGAATGACATGGGCCCAAACTTCACGGCAGAAGCGGAACTGCGAGATAACTAGTGTGCGGTAGCCGATACGCCTGCACCAGAAGAGATGACGGTTTTTTTAAAAAAAAAAATAGCATTGTTTTACAGATTGCCAAAGGAATTATTTTTCATTTGTTACGTCGAACACGGTAAAACAATGAAACTTCCTGGCAGATTAAAACTGTGTGCACGACCGAGACTCGAACTCGAGACCTTTGCCTTTCGCGGGCAAGTGCTCTACCATCTGAGCTACCGAAGCACGACTCACACCCGGTACTCACAGCTTTACTTCTGCCAGTATCTCGTCTCCTACCTTCCAAACTTTACAGAAGCTCTGCCAGGAAGTTTCATATCAGCGCACACTCCACTGCAGAGTGAAAATCTCATTCTGGAAACATCCCCCAGGCTGTGGCTAAGCCATGTCTCCGCTATATCCTTTCTTTCAGGAGTGCTAGTTGTGCAAGGTTCGCAGAAGAGCTTCTGTAAAGTTTGGAAGGTAGGAGACGAGATACTGGCAGAAGTAAAGCTGTGAGAACCGGACGTCAGTCGTGCTTCGGTAGCTCAGATGGTAGAGCACTTGCCCGCGAAAGGCAAAGGTCCCGAGTTCGAGTATCGGTCGGGCACACAGTTTTAATCTGCCAGGAAGTTTCATATCAGCGCACACTCCGCTGCAGAGTGAAAATCTCATTCTGGACGGTAAAACAATAATCGCTGAATGCTACGTAAGTGTTCCAGACCAAATGGATGAAAAACTATGTGAGAAGACGTATGGATTAGAAAAGAAAAAGAAAATTTTTCATCAGCACAATACACCTTAGTACATACGTACTCTGACAGTGAGAAAAATGAACGACTGGATCTACTACTTGTGGGAATATCAGTCGTACATACTAAATTTGGCAACCTCAGATTTCCCACTGTTTCTACACTCAAAGAAGTATTCGTCTACAATCGTTTTGTCTAATGAACATGTTACAATTGTAGGACTTGTATATTTCAATTGTCTATTGTCAAATCAGAATTTATGAAAGATTTTTAAATTTTATTAATAGGATTAAGTAGGAATAATTAATAATTGTCATGTTGGAAATGATTGTGGTAGCGGGGAATGTCTGCACCAAAGTAGGCAGGGATTTCTGCACCAGAGAGCATTGTTGACAGGAGAGACCGCACTTTAGCTTTCGTAGGAAGTCAGTAGTAAGCGAGATGTGAAGCAAGTTGGTAGCAGGTCTGGAGCGAGAGGTTGAGAGGAGCGGTGTCCCTGCCAGCCACCAACTATGATTTAAAAGAGATTATAAACGGGTGTACAGAGACATCAGCTAACTACTATCATGTTGTTGTTGTTGTTGTCTTCAGTCCTGAGACTGGTTTGATGCAGCTCTCCATGCTACTCTATCCTGTGCAAGCTGCTTCATCTCCCAGTACCTTCTGCAACCTACATCCTTCTGAATCTGCTTAGTGTACTCATCTCTCGGTCTCCCTCTACGATTTTTACCCTCCACGCTGCCCTCCAATGCTAAATTTGTGATCCCTTGATGCCTCAAAACATGTCCTACCAACCGATCCCTTCTTCTAGTCAAGTTGTGCCACAAACTTCTCTTCTCCCCAATCCTATTCAATACCTCCTCATTAGTTACGTGATCTATCCACCTTATCTTCAGTATTCTTCTGTAGCACCACATTTCGAAAGCTTCTATTCTCTTCTTGTCCAAACTAGTTATCGTCCATGTTTCACTTCCATACATGGCTACACTCCAAACAAATACTTTCAGAAACGACTTCCTGATACATAAATCTATATTCGATGTTAACAAATTTCTCCTCTTCAGAAACGCTTTCCTTGCCATTGCCAGTCTACATTTTATATCCTCTCTACTTCGACCATCAACAGTTATTTTACTTCCTAAATAGCAAAACTCCTTTACTACTTTAAGTGTCTCATTTCCTAATCTAATTCCCTCAGCATCACCCGATTTAATTTGACTACATTCCATTATCCTCGTTTTGCTTTTGTTAATGTTCATCTTATATCCTCCTTTCAAGACACTGTCCATTCCGTTCAACTGCTCTTCCAAGTCCTTTGCCGTCTCTGACAGAATTACAATGTCATCGGCGAACCTCAAAATTTTTACTTCGTCTCCATGAATTTTAATACCTACTCCAAATTTTTCTTTTGTTTCCTTTACTGCTTGCTCAATATACAGATTGAATAACATCGGGGAGAGGCTACAACCCTGTCTCACTCCTTTCCCAACCACTGCTTCCCTTTCATGCCCCTCGACCCTTATGACTGCCATCTGGTTTCTATACAAATTGTAAATAGCCTATCGCTCCCTGTATTTTACCCTTGCCACTTTTAGAATTTGAAAAAGAGTATTCCAGTCAACATTGTCAAAAGCTTTCTCTAAGTCTACAAAGGCTAGAAACGTAGGTTTGCCTTTTCTTAATCTTTCTTCTAAGATAAGTCGTAAGGTCAGTATTGCCTCACGTGTTCCAACATTTCGACGGAATCCAAACTGATCCTCCCCGAGGTCCGCATCTACCAGTTTTTCCATTCGTCTGTAAAGAATTCGCGTTAGTATTTTGCAGCCGTGGCTTATTAAACTGATAGTTCGGTAATTTACACATCTGTCAGCACCTGCTTTCTTTGGGATTGGAATTATTATATTCTTCTTGAAGTCTGAGGGTATTTCGCCTGTCTCATACATCTTGCTCACTAGCTGGTAGAGTTTTGTCATGACTGGCTCTCCCAAGGCCGTCAGTAGTTCTAATGGAATGTTGTCTACTCCGGGGGCCTTGTTTCGACTCAGGTCTTTCAGTGCTCTGTCAAACTCTTCACGCAGTATCGTATCTCCCATTTCGTCTTCATCTACATCCTCTTCCATTTCCATAATATTGTCCTCAAGTACATCGCCCTTGTATAAACCTTCTATATACTCCTTCCACCTTTCTTCCTTCCCTTCTTTGCTTATAACTGGGTTGCCATCTGAGCTCTTGATATTCATGCACGTGGTTCTCTTCTCTCCAAAGGTCTCTTTAATTTTCCTGTAGGCAGTATCTATCTTACCCCTAGTGAGATAAGCTTCTACATCCTTACATTTGTCCTCTAGCCATCCCTGTTTAGCCATTTTGCACTTCCTGTCGATCTCATTTTTGAGACGTTTGTATTCCTTTTTGCCTGCTTCATTTACTGCATTTTTATATTTTCTCCTTTCATCAATTAAATTCAATATTTCTTCTGTTACCTAAGGATTTCTATTAGCCCTCGTCTTTTTACCTACTTGATCGTCTGCTGCCTTCACTACTTCATCCCTCAGAGCTACCTATTCCTCTTCTTCCGTATTTCTTTCCCCCATTCCTGTCAATTGTTCCCTTATGCTCTCCCTGAAACTCTGTACAACCTCTGGTTTAGTCAGTTTATCCAGGTCCCATTGTGGCGTCGCAACTAGTGCGAGCGCACAATTTTCTATCAAATATTTACTGTGAAATGTAGACAGACTGTAAAGTAGCCATCAGATTAGCATATGTGCTGTAGCGGGCAGATTACCGGTGTCCGTTCGTCTGACGTCACGACCATATGGCATGTCTGTACCGTGAGAATGTAAGACCTGTGCGCTAACTAGCCGCGTGTATAACGTGGAACTTTCATCTTTAATAACTTCTAACTGAGGAACCTGAGGAAATTAAAAGTTAATATACTAGTTTCTGTTATGAATAAAAATAAGTCATCCAAATTTGAGCTTTGAAACCTGCATATTTTGGAAATTAGAAAAATCTTACAGAAAACGCAAATTTCTACAATTTTCGAGTCTAAATAAATACCATTATGTATAGATCACCTTCAGTGACCATCCAACTATGAAACAAAATCACCTTCCGTGCTTTTGTATTTATTTTGAGAATTTTACTTTTAGAAATTCACCTATAACTTTGTTAAAACCATAAATGTTTTGAATTTTTGTGAACAGTTATTTTATATGAGTAGGTGAGAGTGAATGAGTGTGCCTGAGTGAATGAAAGAGGGACATTCGCCATTCTTTGCAAGTGTATAAAATCTAGGTTGGAACTCGCAAGTGTTCAGACGATGTAACCGTGGGAACAGAGTCGCCAGTGGTTCCCCATCTTAGTGAATGTCGGATGTCCAAGAGTGTATGGTATTGTACAAGCAGCCAGAACGTTCGCGAGTATTTAAATAATTTCTGGAAATAAAGTAAAGTCTAGTTTTCCTTTCGGTTTGTTAAATTATACAGTAAATTTTGTGTAACAAGAAATCATGACGTAAATGATTCAGAAGTCATGACTGGTGCGTGCTAGATTTTGGCGCGAGGCGCACCCAAAGAGTTAATTCTGATTGGCTGTGTGATGTGTGAGCCAATGAGATGCGAGGACGGTTAGCAGACTAGGAGAGTGAGTCGCGAGTGGATGAGGGGTCGCGAAGGAACTGTGATCGAGAAGAGACATGCTTGATGTGTCCTCGCAAATAATGTGTAAAATGAAGTCATAAAACGGCTTCATCGGTTCGGTACTGTGCGATTTGAGACTGGAAGAGTCCAGTAACGCGTAGTGTGAGTTTGAGCGAGTTGTGACTTTTCGTTCCGCGAAAGACGCGAGTAACTTTAATAATTAAAAGCGTGGCGGTACTTCGTAAACTTTTACTAAGTGCTTATGGCGAGCATTAACGTTAAAAAACGAACTATTATTGAACATCGACTGCAAACGTGTATGTTAGAAAATCGTCTGTGTTGCAGTTAAGTAAATTCCGTAACTTTGAAAGCTAATTCTGGCGGGGTTTGAGTGTGGATAGAATTGTGAACTGAACTTTCTTCAAACGTAGATTAGCGGGCTGATGATCAGGCTTAAAGACAATAAAGAGCTTAAATAGAATTACCAACTTCGCGTTCTCGTTTGAGTAAACAATTACTACCATTCCAATAACTCAATTTATTTAGGAAAATTGCTCATAGATTGTATTTCAGCAAACATGTATCGCGGCCTCCGGTGAGCGGCTATTAAATTGCAGTTTCTTCAACACTGCTTTTCTGCAATTTTTCCAGTAGCTGCTATCAGGAGAGGCGAGTGCAGCAACTACCTAAGAAACGAGGTAGGTGGATTTTCTTTCAGGGAAAGGAAACTGCGCGATAAGAGCCTGACCCGTCGCAAGTGGTGCATCGGCCCGGGAAATAAAAATAGTAAATTCCAGTGAATTTCAAAAAAAGCAGTAGTGACAATTACCGGACAATACAGAAGTGCTCGCTATGTGTAGGAACTGTGTAGCGTACAAATTGATATCGCCACGTGAATAGGAAGGACAGTGAAAGTGTCCGTGAACTGTAATGTGTTGTACGGAACGGAAGAATTTTTCGGTGACTACGCGCCGATTGGAATAGCAGTCTACGACGGCGTCTGGCAGACGACGAGCTACGGAGACTACGCAGAGGCGACGACAGCAGTGGCAGTTGGCAGCGCTGATTCGAGCGGGGGCCCGGAAACTGGTACAGCATTGCAGTGTATGGTGAACGGACCCGCAGTTTCATCTAGCAGCAACGCAGCACGCCGAAGCACAAAGTTAAGTACAGTGCTTTTGAAAACTTTGTGTGTTTGTGGAGTCAAACTGAGAAAAATGGCTGAGTTTCAACCAAGTGACAAAAAGGCGGAACTAAGTTGTGATAGTGGGATGGAGACAGGGGAAAATGACCCCATGAATTTTAGTTTAGACGTGTCTCAACCCAATTTCAGTAGTAGTTTGACTGATTCATCCTATGTTAATTATAGTTTGGAGTCAGATCCAAATATGTCAGTGCCCAGTGAGTTACAGTTACCCATGCCGGTAGTTAATGTTAATAGGGACATTGTATCAGCAAATAAGGGGGCGAAGGATAATGTCGCCAGTATGCTGATGAATCTATTAACTAAGATGAACGTGTTGGATTCCAATATGTCAAGTAAGATGGATTCCAGTATATCAAAATTGGAAACTAATATGTCACAAATGGAAACTAATATGTCAAGTAAAATGGATTCAAAAATGTCTAAATTAGGATCTGATTTAAGTAATGAGATGACTAAAATGGGCGCTGATTTAGATTCCAAAATATCCGATCTCAGAGACTGTTGGAAGCAAGATTTAGCAGTGCTCAGTAGTAAAGTAAATGTTGAAATACAGCAGGTTAAACTAGAATGTACAGAAAATATTGTTCAAGTGCAAAGTGAATTGACGACACGAATCGAACAGGTTACTGAGGATCAACAGCAATTTAAATCCCATGTTGATGCAGAATTAGATAAAGTATGTGAGCACATAAAAGTGGTAGAGAATTCCAATGAAATTAATCATGCCGCCTTAGAATGTAAAGTAAATGATACCAAAATTCGGTGTGAGAAACTTGGAGAGCAAGTTGTAAATAAGGTCAATAATTTAGAGACTCACATAAGCCATTTCAGTGAAAGTGTGAATGAGCAACTTTGTGGGCATGAATGCAGACTAACCAAAGTAGAACAGTGTGTTTCTAACCATAGTGGTAGTATAATTTCCAGTGGAATAATTGAATCTACCGAGGTTGCGTATGTTACCCACAGACAGTTTTTAAAATTTGACACAAGTAAGAACATGCACCCCAGAGAATTTTGGAACGATTTTGAAGACGTTTTGCCGAAAGTATGGAGCGATAAACAAAAGATAGGCTTTATCACTTCAAATTTGATGGGAGAGGCCAGAGTATGGGGGAATTTAGCCTCTGAAAAATACGCGAAATTGTCAGAATTTAAATTAGCGTTCTTTGAGGAATACTGGGGAAAGAGAAAGCAGATGGATGTTCTTAATCGGTTCTGGTCGGGAGAGAAGTATGACCCCAAGAGAGAGGGCATCAAACGATTTGTTCAAAGGTGGGTAACAACTCTGTCCTACCTTAGTAATAAGTTAGAAACAGAACAGATCATATTAGGGGTAGAAAATAAGCTACCGTGGAACTGGAAAACTAAGATCATATCTGCGCCCCGAGATAACATTGACAAGTTCGTACAGTATTTAGAAAGGGTTGAATCCGTCCAAAAAGAAGAAGAAAACATGAGGAGGGAGCATCGCCCGCCTGCTAGGCAGAATGACAATCGCGCGGATGTAAACATTAATAGGATGGGTGTTCAGAGAGGCGGCGGATACCGTGGCAGTTCACGTGGTAGAGGAAGAACATATGTTAACAGGTTCAATGAACGCGAGCAGTATGACAGCGGCCGACAGATGTCAGGAGGTGAGGCGGTCAGCTGGAGGCATAGTGATGACGCACCGCGCTCGGAAAACCATTAATTGTCTACGAGTGTGCTGGCGATCGTAGGCAACAGCGTTTAAAGTTAAATCCGCTGGCAAAACCATTCATAAGAAAGCAGCCTGAACGACCACCTAACATAAATGTTGTTGCTACAAAATTTAGGGAGGATAACGTAAAACAGACAGAGATAGTAGCTTTAAGTCAAGTGGAGGTTAATGAACCAATTAACTGTAAGAATAATCATAAGAAGCCACTTATTGAAGAACTAAGTACTAGTTATAAGGGTAATAATCAGAAAGACATTATGCACAGTAAAACTAATGAAGAGCTGTCGGATAGGGGTGAGAACAGTAATAATGGCAGGGTTGTGACTGTGCTTGATAAGATAATTGATGTTGTAGATAGTTACGAAGAAGAGGATAGATTAGAGGAGGAGGTAGAGGTTAATGACGACGCCTTGGATAGGGTCGTAGAAAAGGAGGTTAATGAGAAAGAGGGGGAAACATTGGAAAAATGTTTTGACTTAGCAATAGTGGATAGGCTAATAGGAGCTGCCACTAGAATTGAGGGTGATAATAAGCATGAAATAAACCCTGTAAGTGTGAATGTGATTGCCACCCAAAAGACAGGCTTCGAAAGGAGAGAAATTGTGCAAGATTTATTGGAGGAAGCAGAACCCAAAATAAATAAAGAGTACTTAGGGCAACCGATAGTAGAGCTAAGAGTATTAAATGAACCAGTTAAATGTTTGATAGATACTGGATCGGAAGTCTGTGCAGTATCCCAGAACTTGGTAAATGAACTCCCTAACAGTAAACAGATTGTTAAGATGCCAGTAAGTGGCTTGAACATTGTAGTAGCAACCGGTAAGACTAAGAAGACAGTAAAACAGGAAGTGTTTCTACCCATAGCATTTAAGGAAGTAGAAATAAGACAGAACTTCTTAGTTATAAATGGACTGAGTGTAGACATATTGGTGGGGGCTGACTTTTTGAATAAATATGAAGGATGGGTGAATTTTTCTACCAATGATGTTATGGTAAAAATTAAGGGTAAACTAATTACTATACCTTTCATCGGTAAGCAGCTATGTGAGGATCCTGAGCAGAATGATTTTCCTATATGTATTTGTAAAACAGAGAAATTCTTGGAGGGCTATAATGAGTACGGTGGCAAAAAAGTAGAGGATCCGTCTGAGCTTGTGAGTGTCAGAAATAGGATCGAGGAGAAATTACTAGAATTAATTGATATTGATGAAGCAAGGAAAAACGATTTAAGACAAATACTAGTCAAACATGCCGAGGTTTTCTCAGATCAACCAGGGCTAGTAAAGGATTATGAGTGTTTTTTGACAGTGCAGAAAGACGCTCATTTCTTCAAAAAACCATTTGCAATCCCAGAAGTACATAAGGAGGCAGTACGTGACTTAATTCAAAATATGTTAGAGTGGGGAATTATTGAAAGGGCTGTTAGTGTGTACAATAACCCGCTAGTCATAGTTCCTAAGAAGGATGGCTCAATTAGACTAGTGTTGGATGCTCGAGCATTAAACAAAATAGTACTACCTGAGAGTGACCGTCCGGAGAATATTGAAGAACTGCTACAAAAGTTTAAAGGTGCTAAGTTCTTTACATCCATGGATGTGACCTGTGGATATTGGAACCTACCGTTAGCAAAGGAATCAAGAAAGTACACGGCATTCTTATTCGAAGGTAGATGTTATCAGTATAAGGTGGTGCCGTTTGGTTTAAATATAAGTGTATGTGCCTTTGTAAGAGCTATGTCGCAGGTATTAGGGGACCATCTACTAAGAAGAATTACAGTGTATGTAGACGACGTTTTGATATCGACACCAACGTGGGAGGAACACTGTATGTTATTGGATGAAGTATTGAGGGCCATAAAATTGGGGGGTATGAAATTGAAGCTAGACAAAACTGAATTTGTGAAGAAAGAAATTAAATTCTTGGGGCACATAGTGAGTGGCGATGGTATCATGCCGGATCCAGAAAAGATTAGAGCAATAAGGGATTATGCTGCACCTACAACACGTAAAGCATTAAAGGGGATGTTTGGTTTGTTTGGGTTTTATAGAAAATTTGTGTCTGGACAATTATTCAATGCACCGTGCATGCGAGAACTCTTAAAGAAAAATGTAGTTTATAAATGGACTTCTGAGTGTCAGAAGGCGTTTGAAGAATTGAAAGAAGCTCTTATTAATAGTAAGATTTTGAACCATCCCGATTTTTCGAAACCATTTTGTCTGGGATCTGATGCTTGTGGTTACGGGTTAGGAGTTGAACTATTTCAGTTGGAAAAAGAAGGAGAAGAGGAAGTCCACAAGACCATAGCCTTTGCGAGCAGGTCATTGCAACAATCCGAGAAAAATTATAGTATATCTGAACTTGAAGCATTAGCTGTTATTTTCGGCCTGCAAAAATTTGAAAAGTACCTTTTAGGACATGAAATTTGGATCTACACAGACCATAGTGCCCTTACATATTTAGACTCATGTCAGCTAAAACATGCTAGATTAAGAAGGTGGTCCCTGTATTTACAGCAATTTAATTATAAGATGATATACATTAAGGGTTCCGAGAACATCGTGGCGGACGCCTTATCAAGAAGTGTGAAAGATACAGGACAAGAAGGGAAATCTTTAAGAAATACCGATAATAATGAAGTAATGTTGGCCATCATGCAGCTCCAGGACGATGGCTTAATTAAGCGCATTTGTAAGAACCTACGGAGGGAACAGAACCAGGATGACAACATTAAATTAGTAAAGAGTAGATTAGGTCATCCAGACTACCCAAAATTACTGGTCTACTATAAAGTGCATAAAGATGTCTTATTTAGGCGCAGGAAAGGCAGTGAGGAGAATTGGAAAATATGTTTTCCGGAGCAACATGTAGATGCACTTATAGACTACGTACATTGTAAGTATGGGCATTATGGCGCTCGTAAATGTATAGCTAAGTTAAGTGAAGTGGTAATTTTTGATAATATGTGGAGAAGGGTGCAACAGCGATTAGAATCCTGTGATCGTTGCCAGAAAGTTAGGGCCAACAATAGAACTATCCAAGGACAGATGTATTCAGTAGAACCACAAAATCGGCTGGATTTAGTAGCTGTAGATTTATTTGGTCCACTACCAGTGTCTAGAGGGGGATGTGAATATGTGTTTGTGATGGTGGATGGGTTTACTAAGTACGTAAAATTTTACCCAATTAAGAAAGCCAACTCTAAAGTATTAGTGAATAAGTTGGAGAAGGACTATTTTGGGAAGATAGGAGTGCCAAAGGCAATATTGTCAGACAATGGGCCCCAGTTTATCTCTAAGAAATTTAGTGAATGTTTACAACAGAGAGGTATCGATCACATAAAAATCTCCGCGTACTTTCCTCAAGGGAACATGTGTGAGCGAATTATGAAGGAGTTAAACAGATTGTGTAGAACATATTGTCATAAAAAACACTCCGCTTGGGCCAATTATATTGAATACTTCGAAGAAGTAATAAACCATCTGAAGCATGAAGCCACAGGATATGCACCAGTAGAGCTAATGTGTGACATTAGGCCGAATAATATTTTATTCGACCTGGTCGAGTTTCCAAATCTCACAGACATAGCCATCGAAGAGAAGGAGAGACTGGCACGTATTAATATAAGAAAGAAGGCCCTGGAAAGAAAGAGAAGGCATGACGCAAGAGCTGATCCCACTAGTTTTCAGGTAGGGGATCTAGTGCTAGTGAAAACTAGGGAAAGATCTAAGAAACTTACGTCAGAAACAAAGAAGTTTACCGATGAGTACGTGGGCCCATTTAGAATCGTAGAGAAGCCTCACCCAAATGCTTATAGACTGGAGTGTGTGAAATCACATAAGGTGTTAGGGCTTAGGAACATTGTGGATTTGAAAAGATATGTTCAAAAGAGAGACGTGGCCAGGAGTGAGTAGATACCTCAGAGAGCTTTGCACTCTTTGCAGAGCTAAGTGCGTGACGAGCACTAGGTCTCGAGTCGTTTGACAATATTTCTTCCACTTTCTTTTCCGTATTGTCAACCTACCTCTTCTTTCATTCAGAACTAAAATTCTTTCGTCTTTCCTTCTTCTCTATCGTAGTTTTTAAGTGATAAAGTGTTTAAGTAATGAGTAGGAAAGAACCTCAGTGCGGTATAGGTTAAGCGTAAGGAATGAGTGTAAGAGAAAATCAAAAAGGATTAAGATACCTCAGATAAGTAATAAGTCTCAGTAAAGTAAATGTTTGGCCTAAGGTGTGAGTAATGCCCTTAGAAAGGTAAAATAACTAAGAAATGTAAGAGCCTCAGAAAATATGGTGACGAACATTGAAGCTGTTTGTTAAGTAACAGAACGATATGTTAAGACGTAGCATTAAGCTAATGTTTAGGAAAGGAAATGGAGCAGTACAGCAAAACTGTCTGTTCAATGAAGTCAGAGCCTCAGGAGGTGATTTAGTGGTAAAATGAGTAAAGGTACAGTGCAACAAGGTTGACTGTCAAAGGGGTAAAGGAAGTTAAGTTAAAGGGACAGTGCAGCAGGACTGACTGTCAAATGAAGAGAAATATGTGAGAAAAGGAGAAAGAATGAGCATAGTGTTTGGCTAGCTCGATATTAGGAAAAAGTGAGGCTACGAAGGTGAGTAAATAAAAAGCTTAATGTTGGTAACCAGAGGTGGCGTTTGTTGGTAAACAGAGGAGATGTTTGTAAACAAAAGGAAGTGAGGCTACGAATGTAAACAGAGCTGAGGCGACGTTGGTAACTCAGGAGGTGGATGTATGTTAGAAAGTATGGGTAACGAGGTTTCGCAGATTAGTAGGAAACGCTTTAACAAATACTAACCTGAGTGTGTGAAGTATGAGTATGAGAGTTGTAAATTAAACCCGAATGTGACTAGAGAAAACCTGATGTTGACAAGAAATTGAAGTAACTCCAGATATGTGAGATGAGGAAAGTACCCATGACATCGATTCCATTTTTGACCAGAGACACACAAAGCTCCCCAAGTTTGTCGTAGAGATTAGTATAAGGATTGTAGTGTTGATAAATGAATAAGTAAATATGTATTTTTCAGTGTTTAATTTATGATACAGGACTACAGGAGATTGCCTGGAGACAGAATTGTAATATTGATAATTTTGTGTATATTTTATATTGTTGTGTATTGTACAGGAACTGGAGAGTCACCAGTGCTGGCGGAGATTTATTATGTATTTGTGAACTATTTGTAGGAATTGTTTTTCTTAGTATTTCTTATGTAACCATAACTTGTTTGATTATGAGATGAAGAAGTAATTAAAGAGTAAATGTGCCACTTCGGTACTGCATTAGGAAAGTCAATTCACTTTTCACAAAAAAAAAAAAAAAAAAAAAAAAATTTTGAAAATTGTACATACTGTAAAGTAAATTTTATCAAAAATATGAGACTTTAGAGTCAAGCAGATAGCGCCATTTATCGCTGCTGTAGGTTAAGACGTAGCAGTTAGAAAGGGAACTGAGGCCAGCTGATGTTTCAGGTGCGCCGAAGTAAACAGAGGTGGTAGCACGAGACTTGAAATGGACCTCCCAAGCAGGACCCGGTCGAACTACGAGTGCTATCAAAATCTTAAGTGTAAGTGGTAAAAAAAGTGACGCTCACCATAGCGATAGTAGTGTTAGTGTGCGTGTGACGTACATCAAGATAGTATTTAGGTTTGTTTTCTCTTTCAGGAATTTGTAAATAGAATTTTGTAATCTGAAAAATTTTTTTTTGAATGATGATAAAAGTGCATGTTTAGATATAAGATGTTTTGTAGGTCGTCAGCCCTAGGTATAAGTGGATGATTGATGTACAGGAACTATAAATGTTAAATAGCTGTTTGAGTAAATCTTTAATAGAAATTTTTTTTAGAAAACTAAAAGTTTGTCATGAATGAAAAAATTTAGTTTCCTCAGGAGGTGTGTGGCGTCGCAACTAGTGCGAGCGCACAATTTTCTATCAAATATTTACTGTGAAATGTAGACAGACTGTAAAGTAGCCATCAGATTAGCATATGTGCTGTAGCGGGCAGATTACCGGTGTCCGTTCGTCTGACGTCACGACCATATGGCATGTCTGTACCGTGAGAATGTAAGACCTGTGCGCTAACTAGCCGCGTGTATAACGTGGAACTTTCATCTTTAATAACTTCTAACTGAGGAACCTGAGGAAATTAAAAGTTAATATACTAGTTTCTGTTATGAATAAAAATAAGTCATCCAAATTTGAGCTTTGAAACCTGCATATTTTGGAAATTAGAAAAATCTTACAGAAAACGCAAATTTCTACAATTTTCGAGTCTAAATAAATACCATTATGTATAGATCACCTTCAGTGACCATCCAACTATGAAACAAAATCACCTTCCGTGCTTTTGTATTTATTTTGAGAATTTTACTTTTAGAAATTCACCTATAACTTTGTTAAAACCATAAATGTTTTGAATTTTTGTGAACAGTTATTTTATATGAGTAGGTGAGAGTGAATGAGTGTGCCTGAGTGAATGTAAGAGGGACATTCGCCATTCTTTGCAAGTGTATAAAATCTAGGTTGGAACTCGCAAGTGTTCAGACGATGTAACCGTGGGAACAGAGTCGCCAGTGGTTCCCCATCTTAGTGAATGTCGGATGTCCAAGAGTGTATGGTATTGTACAAGCAGCCAGAACGTTCGCGAGTATTTAAATAATTTCTGGAAATAAAGTAAAGTCTAGTTTTCCTTTCGGTTTGTTAAATTATACAGTAAATTTTGTGTAACAAGAAATCATGACGTAAATGATTCAGAAGTCATGACTGGTGCGTGCTAGATTTTGGCGCGAGGCGCACCCAAAGAGTTAATTCTGATTGGCTGTGTGATGTGTGAGCCAATGAGATGCGAGGACGGTTAGCAGACTAGGAGAGTGAGTCGCGAGTGGATGAGGGGTCGCGAAGGAACTGTGATCGAGAAGAGACATGCTTGATGTGTCCTCGCAAATAATGTGTAAAATGAAGTCATAAAACGGCTTCATCGGTTCGGTACTGTGCGATTTGAGACTGGAAGAGTCCAGTAACGCGTAGTGTGAGTTTGAGCGAGTTGTGACTTTTCGTTCCGCGAAAGACGCGAGTAACTTTAATAATTAAAAGCGTGGCGGTACTTCGTAAACTTTTACTAAGTGCTTATGGCGAGCATTAACGTTAAAAAACGAACTATTATTGAACATCGACTGCAAACGTGTATGTTAGAAAATCGTCTGTGTTGCAGTTAAGTAAATTCCGTAACTTTGAAAGCTAATTCTGGCGGGGTTTGAGTGTGGATAGAATTGTGAACTGAACTTTCTTCAAACGTAGATTAGCGGGCTGATGATCAGGCTTGAAGACAATAAAGAGCTTAAATAGAATTACCAACTTCGCGTTCTCGTTTGAGTAAACAATTACTACCATTCCAATAACTCAATTTATTTAGGAAAATTGCTCATAGATTGTATTTCAGCAAACATGTATCGCGGCCTCCGGTGAGCGGCTATTAAATTGCAGTTTCTTCAACACTGCTTTTCTGCAATTTTTCCAGTAGCTGCTATCAGGAGAGGCGAGTGCAGCAACTACCTAAGAAACGAGGTAGGTGGATTTTCTTTCAGGGAAAGGAAACTGCGCGATAAGAGCCTGACCCGTCGCACCATCTCCTTAATTTCCCACATTTTTGCAGTTTCTTCAGTTTTAATCTACAGGTCATAACGTATAGATTGTGGTCAGAGTCCACATCTGCCCCTGGAAATGTCTTACATCTTAAAACCTGGTTCCTAAATCTCTGTCTTACCATTATAGGATCTATCTGATACCTTTTAGTATCTCCAGGGTTCTTCCACGTATACAACCTTCTTTCATGATTCTTAAACCAAGTGTTAGCTATGATTAAGTTGTGCTCTGTGCAAAATTATACTAGGCGGCTTCCTCTTTCATTTCTTAGCCCCAATCGATATTCACCTACTATGTTTCCTTCTCTCCCTTTTTCCTACACTCGAATTCCAGTCACCCATTACTATTAAATTTTCGTCTCCCTTCACTATCTGAATAATTTCTTTTATTTCATCGTACATTTCTTCAATTTCTTCATCATCTGCAGAGCTAGTTGGCATATAAACTTGTACTACTGTAGTAGGTGTGGGCTTTGTATCTATCTTGGCCACAATAATGCGTTCACTATGCTGTTTGTAGTAGCTTACCCGCATTCCTATTTTCCTATTCATTATTAAACCTACTCCTGCATTACCCCTATTTGATTTTGTGTTTATAACCCTGTAGTCACCTTACCAGAAGTCTTGTTCCTCCTGCAACCGAACTTCACTAATTCCCACTATATCTAACTTTAACCTATCCATTTCCCTTTTTAAATTTTCTAACCTACCTGCCCGATTAAGGGATCTGACATTCCACGCTCCGATCCGTAGAACGCCAGTTTTCTTTCTCCTGATAACGACTACTATCATAAGAGGAACTAATGTTATTGAATTATTTTCTTTGCGAAACTCAATACTACTGAAGGTATGTTTGCGCAATGATAGTTGTAAGATTATTGTAGAAAGTAAATCCCATTTGAACGTTTGTAAAATCATTTCATTACCAGCAGTAAATATTTGAAGAAACGCTTTCAGAATATAATTAATTTTTGCCAGCAATGTTGCATTACTGATTATAATCCAACCCAAAAACCATCAACGTAAAACTTTGCAAAAATTTTATTGTTGTCAAGAAAAAGTGTAACTATGATTTACGTAACTTCAGTCAAATTAATTAAAGAATAACGTCAGCTTTTCTATTAAAGAATAACGTAAGCTTTGGTAATAAATACACCCACTTATTATGAAAGCCCACCAGCCGTTAATAGAGTATAGTCAAACAGAGTAAGTATATTCATGTCGCAGTTCGATGTAGCAGTCACATGGCGATCCAGTAACAGTAGAAAAGGTAAGGAACAGTTCTGGGTTATTGCAGATAACGACTGAGGGCCACACGACGACACATTCTATGTTTCGTCGAAATAATCCGAAAATCACTTTTAAAAAGCAGCAATTAAATTTGTATGCGAAGATTGAGAAAGAGAATAAATTTCAAAGGGAAGATTTCATTTGTTATTATTCAGCAAGAGATAGAAATCCTAAGGAAAGGTTTCATAGTTTATTGTAAAAGGGAAGGTTATCATTAACAAAAGAGGTATAGAGGAGACGGGAAGGTTTCACAATACATGCAGATGGTTTTTTGACTGTCTTTGATAATCACACTTCAGGACTGAAATACAATCAAGGGAAAAACATTGAGCATAGTATATCGACCTGCCTGTGTGCATTAATAAGTGCATTTGTACCTAAGAGCCACATTGTTTCACTGGGAGTTCGAGATACTTGCTCTTTATCCTCGTTCTCGAAATGCAGTGACTTAATTGCTTTGTCTTTAAATTCGATGGAATCTTACATTTGTCCCTTTATAGGCATAATTTGCAAACCGCTGTAGGATAAATTTTATGGTGAAGGATGTGTGGTGTACCGGAATCACTTTCGGTCTTCTTCTTCCATTCACAAATGGTACAAGGGGATACCTATTGTGCGCAGCCGAATTTTATGTAGTTCTACGCTGGTGGTCGTTATGTAAGGTGAAGCAACATGTTTCTTGACTCATAGAGGTGTATCAGCCACGTGGTACCAGTTTTGGATGCTAATCTGAGATATCGTAGCATGTGGAACTGGAGCGCTGAGCCTGCAGTTCAATTGGAAAATGTGCTCTGCACATCTAACCTTGTTCGTGCCTCACGTTATGTAGCTTAGACGCGAACGCGGCTGCGTTGGATACCACACAGCTACGTACGGAGAGAATCGGAGACCTAGCAGGAGAGCGTAACGCTCCACGAAGGCCTGAAGGCAACTGTCGTCCCCCGTCTGCGTTCCGGTCAGACTTAAAGTCCTGTGTGAATATGTCCAACGGAAATCTGACAGTCACACATCGTTGCTCGATACTGGCATCGTGGACCGATGTCTTTCTTTCACCTGAAAGGCAAGTTCCGTCTGTAGCGAAAAGAGCGGAATTAATTAAGACGTGATTCCAGCGAGAGGTAACAGCACAGTGTCATCTAGCATATCACTTTAAGCAGTTCTCACACGGATCGTGTTTCACATCGCGAATCACGTCTGTCGTAGTTGTCACAAGCTCTTAAATTATATGCTACCTCTTACGGAAAGTGCTCCTCATCGTGACATACGACCACAGAGCTCTCCAGCAGCAGTTTTCGGCTGCATTTGACTTTCAAATCACAGAGTTTGCAGAGTGCATAAAACAAATCTTTTTTTTTTTTTTTTTTTTTTTTGTAATCGCAGAAGAAGAACAAAGAGAAACGCAAAGAAGATTCTAGACTCATCGACGGCTTGAACAGCGATTTGCTGGAAGAGGAACGTTACAACGATCTGAGGTACGCACTCAGTTATTCGTTAACGCGATTCAGTCTCCATCACATTTTCGACTTTAAACTGAATATAGGTAGAATAATGTCTAACGTCAGTTTTCGCATGCATAACATCCCAACTGTCGATACTGTACTGACTGCCATCGATCTGAAGTAATGTACTTCATCACATAGGTTTCACGATCAAATGGTTCAAACAGCTCTAAGCACTATAGTACTTAACTTCTGAGGTCAACAGTCCCCTACAACTTAGAACTACTTAAACCTAACTAACCTAAGGACATCACACACATCCATGCCCGAGGCAGGATTCGAACCTGCGACCGTAGCAGTAGCGCGGTTCCGGGCTGAAGCGCCTAGAACCGCTTGGCCACCGCGGCCGTCTCCGCGATCAAAAGTCGTATCGCAGTTTCATTCTGAAGGAAGGGAAGATGTTTTCGAAGCTACTCACCTTCATTGAAAAAGATATATAGTAGCAAAATACAAACATGAAGCAGTCTATAAAACCAAGAGATAGTTATGCAATTTGTAGGGGTAAAATACAGGGTGCGACAGGCTATTTACAACTTGTACGGAAATCAGACGACCGTTGTAAGAGTCGAAGGGCATGAAAGGGAAGCAGGGACTGAGACAGGATTACATACTATCCCCGATGTTATTCAACCTGTATATTAAACAAGCAGTAAAGGAAACCAAATAAAAATTTGGAGTAGGAATTAAGGTTCAAGGAGATAAATTAAAAACTTCGAGGTTTGACGATGACATCGTAATTTTGTCAGAGAGGCGGCAAAGGACTTGATAATGGAATGTAGTCGGAATAAATCAGGTGTTGCTAAGGGAATTAGACAACTATACGCGACACTGAAAGAAGTAGATGAGTTTTCTATTTGGGCAGTAAAATAACTTGTGATGGCCGAAGTAGAGAGGATATAACACGTAGACTGCAATGGAAAGAAAGGCATTTGTGAAGAAGAGAAATTTGTTAACAGCGGATATAGATTTAAGAGTTAGGAAGTCTTTTGCGAAGGTATTTATCTGGAGTGAAGCCATTTATGGAAGTGAAAAGTGGACGACAAACAATTCAGACAGGACGAGGAAAGAAGCTTTCAGAATGTGGTACTACAGTGAAGATGAGATAGGTCGATCACGTAACTACTGAGGAGGTACTGAAAAGAATTGAGGAGACAAGGAATTTGTGGTACAACTTTACCAAAAGAGAGGCTCGGCTGCTAGGACACATTCAGAGATATCAAGGGATCATCGGGTTAGTATTGGAGGGAAGTGTCGTGGATAAAATTCGTAGAGGGAGACCAAGATGATGAAAACAGTAAGCAAATTCAGAAGGATGTAGGTTGCAGAGGCTTTTCGCGGATGATGAGTGTTGCACAGGATAGAGTAGCATGGAAATGTGCATCAAACCAGTCTTCGGACTGAAGATCGCAACAACAATATTTATGTACAGGTTGTGCCATAATTAATGGCGTAAACGCAAGCAGTTGTAAGTACGTGATTACAGAAATAGAAAAAGTGTTAGTAAAGCTCTAAAACGTATACCTTAAGAGTTAGGAGCACTTCTTCGTCTTTGGTACTACAAAACAAACCTCTTGTATTGCAAGCTCATTTGGTTGGAGGTAGTATAGAGCAAAACAAGAAAAAGTGTCCAGTAAACATGGATTCTAAAGCGCATATCTGAAAGAACTATGAGCACTCAATCAGTAGTCCGCCTGACAGTTGACTGGTCAGCGCGGCGGGATACCATGCAAGGTGGTCCAGGTTCGATTCCCCGCTGGGTCGGATATTTGTCTCCGCTCAGACACTAGGTGTTGTGTTGTCTTCGTCATCATCATTTCATCCCCCCTCGACAAGCAAGTCGCCGAAGTGGCGTCAACTCGAAAGACTTGCACCAGGCGAACAGTCTGCCCGACGGGAGGCCCAGCCACACGACATTTAATTTAATTTTTTACTTGATCACTAGAACAGATGTGTTTCACAGTGTCGTAGATAAAGTGTTCATAGGTCTAGAGATATGAAGTTTAGAGCCCATGATAACTCAGATTAATTCGCTTCTAGTAACGTATTATTTAAACTGTATGCGTTTACGCCATCAATTGTAATACATCCTGTATACAGGGTGTTACAAAAAGGTATGGCCAAACTTTCAGGAAACATTCCTCACACACAAAGAAAGAAAATATGTTATGTGGACATGTGTCCGGAAACGCTTACTTTCCATGTTAGAGCTCATTTTATTACTTCTCTTCAAGTCACATTAATCATTGAATGGAAACACACAGCAACATAACGTACCACGGTGACTTCTAACACTTTGTTACAGGAAATGTTCAAAATGTCCTCCGTTAGCGAGGATACATGCATCCACCCTCCGTCGCATGGAATCCCTGATGCGCTGATGCAGCCCTCGAGAACGGCGTATTGTATCACAGCCGTCCACAATACGAGCACGAAGAGTCTCTATATTTGGTACCGGGGTTGCGTAGACAAGAGCTTTCAAATGTCCCCATAAATGAAAGTCAAGAGGGTTGAGTTCAGGAGAGCGTGGAGGCCATGGAATTGGTCCGCGTCTACCAATCCATCGGTCACCGAATCTGTTGTTGAGAAGCGTACGAACACTTCGACTGAAATGTGCAGGAGCTCCATCGTGCATGAACCACGTGTTGTGTCGTACTTGTAAAGGCACATGTTCTAGCAGCACAGGTAGAGTATCCCGTATTAAATCATGATAACGTGCTCCATTGAGCGAAGGTGGAGAAACATGGGGCCTAATCAAGACATCACCAACAATGCCTACCCAAGCGTTCACAGAAAATCTGTGTTGATGACGTGATTGCACAATTGCGTGCGGATTCTCGTCAACCTGCACGTGTTGATTGTGAAAGTCTACAATTTGATCACGTTGGAATGAAGCCTCATCCGTAAAGAGAACATTTGCACTAAAATGAGGATTGACACATTGTTGGATGAACCACTCGCAGAATTGTATCCGTGGAGGCTAATCAGCTGCTGATAGTGCCTGCACACACTGTACATGGTACGGAAACAACTGGTTCTCCCGTAGCACTCTCCATACAGTGACGTGGTCAACGTCACTTTGTACAGCAGCAACTTCTCTGACGCTGACATTAGGGTTATCGTCAACTGCACGAAGAATTGCCTCGCCCATTGCAGGTGTCCTTGTCGTTCTAGGTCTTCCTCAGTCGCGAGTCATAGGCTGGAATGTTCCGTGCTCCCTAAGACGCCGATCAAACGCTTCGAACGTCTTCCTGTCGGGACACCTTCGTTCTGGAAGTCCGCCTCGATACAAACGTACCGTGCCACGGCTATTGCCCGTGCTAATCCATACATCAAATGGGCATCTGCCAACTCCGCATTTGTAAACATTGCACTGACTGCAAAACCACGTTCGTGATGAATACTAACACGTTGATGCTACGTACTGATGTGCTTGATGCTAGTACTGTATAGCAATGAGTCGCATGTCAACACAAGCACCGAAGTCAGCATTACCTTCCTTCAATTGGGCCAACTGGCGGTGAATCGAGGAAGTACAGTACATACTGACGAAAGTAAAATGAGCTCTAACATAGAAATTAAGCGTTTCCGGACACATGTCCACATAACATCTTTTCTTTATTTGTGTGTGAGGAATGTTTCCTGAAAGTCTGGCCGTACCTTTTTGTAACACCCTGTATTTTACACACAGTTGCTGGGGAAACTCCAGTCGTTGGGCTATGCATCAAGAATTGCAGTAAATACATCATGAATAATAAATTACTTAGATTTTTGCAGACAACACTTGTATTAAATTAATAAGAAAGACCCAACATGTCCTAGAAAACAAAAAGTGGAGAAAAATAAAGGATAATTGGACGTAGCTAGACACGAACCTAATAGTAAGTAGTTTCCGACGTCATCAAGTATTCTACAGTCTTATTTTTTCAATATAGCGCTACTGTCCCAGTTATATGGTATGTGATGTGTAAGGGCTGTAACTATGAATCATCTGATATTTAACTAAGACAAATCTTACCAGAAACAACGCGCTGTTGATATATCATCATCATACCGTAGTACTGAAAATGTATACTTTCATAGCACGCATGTTACAACAGTGAGAACATTAAATACAGTAAGCCCACGGCTACGTAGTTTCCTGTCTTTTTATTACAACAAATCGCACCTGAAATGACGCGTTTTCGAGAGCTCTTCAACGTGCTTTGAAACAGCTCATGTTCGCACCTGGTACGCCATAATATAAAAACCATCAAATACAGAGTTGAGCTCTGTACGCTGTAATACAATATAGCGTCTGGTAACTTCTGCTTGTAACGTTAAACTCATGCTGCATCTGATTGGCCACGTTCCTCTCAATGAGGCGAAAGTGTGACACGGCAGATTCTTTCACGCTTCGCAGTGCAGTGGAACGTGTAATCCCACGCTGTTGTGGGATCAGCTCATCGTCCACGAACGTTCTCACCTCCTGCTGTGAAGTGTGGAATCAGCATCAGATTGGATCGAAGCAGGACATCGAAAAAGTTCAAAGAAGGGCAGTTCGTTCTGTACTATCGCAGAATAGGTGAGAGAACGCCACGCATATGATACGATAAATAGGGGTGACCATCGCTAAAACAAAGGCGTTTTTTGTTGCGGCAGGATCTTCTCATCCAAGTTCGGTCACCAACTTTGGTTGCATCCACCTACGTAGGGCGTAATGATCATCAAGATAAAATTAAAAAATCGAAGCTCGCAGGAACGGTAGAGAAATAGCTCGAAGGTGGTTCGATGAACCCTCTCAGGCACTTAATTGTGAATTATAGAGTAATCATGTAGATGCAGATGTAGTTGCAGACGCCTTACGCGAGACTACAGAAAATATTGATTTTCTTTGTGAGATAGTGCGAATCACAGATGTATTCTGTAGGCTTGATGCTGGGAAGATTTAAAAAGCGACTTGCAATAACACGATAAATGCATATCTGTGCAGTCTCCGTACAAACATGCACCTTACTACGAACGTTTGTCGGACAATCTGAGTATTATATAACCAGGCTCGCTGGATAAAATATTAGTCACGTCATTAAAAGATCACGCTGGTAGCTTTGGAGGGTTGTAAATGATTTAGAACTAATACCCGGCTGTCATGTGAACCTCCACACCTGACTTAAGTCATGACGGTGAAGTGATGTGTACTGAAACTTCCTTATTTAAAGTTTTTGGTTAAACTGAAATAACTGAGAAGGTGAAACTTCTACGTTATTTAATTCTGAAATCGCAGAATGAAACTGAAGTGCTGTAATTTTGCTTGTCTTTATCATTTAATTTCTGACCTACAGAATTTGCCCAGACAAACAGAACTCAAACTTTTCCTATTCATTAATTATCCACAATATTCCAGGATAACGCGATCTGACTGCTCAAAAATGATAACCCGACTTCAGACAATTAATACAAAAGAATGGCCCTGAATTAAAAGAAATCCTAACAATAACCCATAAATTTCGTAGGTCACTTACCTCATAGAAAATCTTCATTACACGTACTACAACAATACCGCAGGCACCAATACTGCCAGCTAAGTAAAAGATTCTAACTACTGAAGACTCTAACTACTAACAGGCATGTGGTTAGCAAAGGAAAGATTTTTTGCAATGAAAACAATGTATTTAACAGATTTTACCTTAATCAAGTGACAACCAGTTTTTAAAAAATTATATAATCATCAGTAATAAATCTCCATGACGGATACACATTCAGACCGTCCGCTCGCGCTAATACTGCAAACCAACACTGCTAATTATTAACCTCTAACCTCCATCACTGCTGACCACTCATTCACAACTTCAATCACCGCTGGCGATTCACCTCCAACTGCGAGTCAGACCAGACGCACAGCCTCTTACAGAGTGTGCACAGCGCTGTCAGAGATTTTGATACAGTCTAAGGCGCTGCCAACATACACTACTGGCCATTAAAATTGCTACACCACGAAGATGACGTGCTGCAGACGCGAAATTTAACCGACAGGAAGAAGATACTGTGATTTGCAAATTATTAGCTTTTCAGAGCACTCACACAAGGTTGGCGCCGGTAGCGACACCTACAACGTGCTGACACGAGGAAAGTTTCCAACCGATTTATCATACACAAACAGCAGTTGATTGGCGTTGCCTGGTGAAACGTTGTTGTGATGCCTCGTGTAAGGAGGAGAAATGCGTACCGTCACGTTTTCGACTTTCATAAAGGTCAGATTGAAGCCTATCGCGATTGCGGTTTATCGTATCGCGACATTGCTGCTCGCGTTGGTCGATATCCAATGACTGTTAGCAGAATATGGAATCGGTGGGTTCAGGAGGGTAACACGGAACGCCGTGCTGCATCCCAACGGCCTCGTATCACTAGCATTCGAGATGACAGGCATCTTATCCGCATGGCTGTAACGGATCGTGCAGCCACGTCTCGATTCCTGAGTAAACAAATGGGTACGCTTGCAAGACAACAACGATCTGCACGAACAGTTCGACGACATTTGCAGCAGCATGTACTATCAGCTCGGAGACCATGGCTGCGGTTACCCTTGACGCTGCATCGCAAACAGGAGCGCCTGAGATGTTGTACTCAACGACGAACCTGGGTGCACGAATGGCAAAACGCCCTTTCCTCGGATGAATCCAGGTTCTGTTTACAGCATCATGATGGTCGCATCAGTGTTTGGCGACATCGTGGTGGACGCACATTGGTAGCGTGTATTCGTCATCGCCATACTGGCGTATCACCAGACGTTATGGTATGGGGTGCCATTGGTCACACGTCTCGGTCACCTGTTTTTCGCATTGACGGTACTTTGAACAGTGGACGTTACCTTTCAGTTGTGTTACTACCCGTGGCTTTATCCTTCATTCATCCCTGCGAAACCCTACATTTCAGCAGGATAATGCACGACCGCATGTTGCTGGTCCTGCACGGGCCTTTCTGCATACAGAAAATGTTCGACTGCTGCCCTGGCCACCACATTCTCGAGATCTCTCACTATTTGAAAACGTCTGGTCAATGGTGCCCGAACAACTGGTTCGTCACAATACGCCAGTCACTACTCTCGATGAACTGTGGTATCGTGTTGAAGTTGCATGGGCGGCTGTACCTGAACACGCCAGGCAAGCTCTGTTTCACTCAATGTCCAGGCGTATCAAGGCCGTTATTACGGCCAGAGGTGGTTGTTCTGGGTACTGATTTCTCAGGATCTATGCACCTAAATTGCGTCAAAATGTTATCACATGTCACTTGTAGCATAATATATTTGTCTAATGTATACCCGTTTATCACCTGCCTTTCTTCTTAGTGTAGCAATTTTAATGGCCAGTAGAGTACAAACACATACACAGGCTACAGTACGTGTCAGTGGACCGTATCTAAGCAGCACAGTGAATGGGTCGACAAAGTTACGTGACAGAATGACTGAAAGGAGCTACCGTGTTTGGACGTGCCCACGTCCACGTCGTGAATCAAATTGCTGATTTTGGTGTATGAAGTCTAACGCGTGTAATGAATATGCTGTGCCATTGTCAGCCATGTAATACGGCATACACTGATGCGACTAAAGTCATGGGATATCGACATGTGCATATACATATGACAGTAGTGTAGCTGACGAAAGGTAAAGAAGGGCAGTGCATTGGCGGAGCTGTCGTCACTCACTTGATTTATACGGAAAGGTTTCCGACGTATGGCGAGAATTAACAGTCTTTGAACGCGTAGTGGTAGCTGGAGCTAGATGCATGGGATATTCCGTTCTGGAAATTGTTAGGGAATTCAATATTCCAAGATCCAGAGTGTGCCGAGAATACCACATTTCAGGCATTACGCCTCACCACGGATAAAGCAGTGGCCGACGGCTTTCACTTAACGATCGAGAGCAGCGGCAATTGCGTGCAGTTGTCAGTGCTAACAGACAAACAACACTGCATGAAATGAGCGCAGCAAACAATGTGGCACGTAAGACGAATGTATCCGTTACCACAGTGCGGCGAAATCTGGCGTTAATGGGCCATGCCAGAAGACGACCGAGGAGAGTGTCTTTGCTAACAGCACATTGCCTGCGGCGCTTCTCCTGGGCTCGTGGCCATAGCGGGTGGAGCCTAGACTACTGGAAAACCGTGGCCTGGTCACAAGAACCCTGATTTAAGTTGGCAAGAGCTGGCGGTAGGGTTCGAGTGTTGTGCAGAGCCCACGAAGCCGTGGAGACAAGTTGGCAACAAGGCAGTGTGCAAACTGGCGGTGTCTCCTAGTGGTGTGGGTTGTGTTTACATGGAATGGAATGGGTCCTCTGGTCCAACTGAATCGATTAATAGACTGGAAATGTCTATGTTCAGCTACAGGGAAACCACCTGTAGCCTTTCAACAATGATATTTCCAGGGATGACAATGCGCCATGTTGTTCGCGATTGGTTCGAAGAACTTTCTGGACAATTCGAGCGAATCATATGGCCACCCAGATCGACAGATATGAATCCCATCGAACATTTATGGGACATAATCAGTAGGCCAGTTAATGCACAAAATCTTGTACTGTCAACACTTTCGCAGTCGTGAACGGCTGTAGAGGCATCATGGCTCAATATTTCTGCAGGGGACTTCCAAAGACTTGTTGAGTCCGTGTCAGGTCGAGTTGCTGCATTAAGCCAGGCAGAAGGCGATATGATATTAGTAAGTATCTCATAACTTACGCCACCTCACTCTAAGGACACTGGTAGTAAATAGGCCCTAACAGACAGGGTCCGCAAACGAGTGTCTCTCTTTGTCAGTGACAATTGATTTCAAACCCGACAGAAACTGAGTGTTAACATCAAGTAGTTTCCGAACCAACACTGCTGTGGACGTTTGAACCAGATAACTTGAAAAAGGCCATTTATAACAGCGACGCATAATGCAATAGTTCAGCAGCTACGAAACATGTAATGTGGACTGTAGAGGCGCGCTTTTGCTTTTTTAAATCGACGCTCCGGCATTCTTATGAGGTGTTTCATCCGTAATGTGAGAACGTTGTATTTCAGGCCGGAGGCGATGTATTGACGGTGTTTTTCGTCCCATGATTTGGGATCACTCGTTCAGGTTACCGTGACCACGAAACCGTATATTTGTTTCAACATTCTCGGTGACTTACGTGTTAGCCGTTTCTTCTATAGCTGAGTATCGTGTGTATGCTGTGAACATACCCCTCTTCCAAGACGTTCACAGGATTCTCTTCAGTCGTCGTTGGTCCCGTTCTTGCAGGATCTTTTTCCAGCCGCAGTGATGTCGGAGATTTGTTGTTTTGCCGGATTCCTTATATTCATGGTACACTCGTGCAATGGTCATACGGCAAAATCCCCACTTCATCGCTACCTCGGAGATGCTGTTGTAGGGAAGCAGCCTACTCACGCCGTATAAAATTCACAGCAGTCTTTCCATTGTGTGCCAGCCTAGTCCGCTATAACTAGCTCTGACGTCACAAATGTTGCGCAATACTTTAAAAATCAAGTAAATAACCTGAAACGTTGCTATCATGTCAGGAATAATACTAAATCAGTATGTATTGAATATCAGTAGAATAACTTTAACCATTTTCGAAATTTGAACGTTTTACTGTAAAAATCATTGGCGCAACAGAAAAGAGCTGGAAAATTAAAAATTTATATTTAGATTCCTTTTGCATAATAATTTAGTAGAAACTGGATCTCACAAATCAAAATTTTAGTTGAAATTCATAATTTTCTGGTTTTTGTCTTAAAAATTAAGGAAGCAAGATAGATTAAGTAGGTGAATAAATAAAGCTAGGATGTTTAAATTTAAGTAGAAGGGAGATACGCTACAATCATAACGATGTGAAAAGTTTCAACTGAATAACTTTAAAACTATAACGATAGCGTATCTCCAAAGGGCAATTTCAGAGCTCGTCTACTGCGTGTAGTGTAATTAAATTAATTCTCTCGCCCAAAATATTGGACTTAGGCACGTCAGATTTTTATTATGATTACTTACCTGTGTGCTGATTGATCATTTAAATTGAGAGCATCATTGGCCATCAGAAAAGGAAGCAATGATTTATTTAATAACTTAAAGTGGTGCATTACTAGCCCAGCGGCTAGTCGGGGCAGCGGAATTAAGCAAGCGTTCTCTTAGCCGTCCGCACCGCGGCTTTATAAATAAGAACGCTGCGCGAGAGAGGCAGGGCCCCTGTTCTCTCCAGACGCTAATCTGCGCACAACCTGTGCCGGGAGTCGCGTCGCGTCGGTATCATTGCTATGAATAGCCTCGGATGCCGTAATAAGTTACTCGGGATACGCGTAGCCAAGAAATCATTTTCGAGTGAAGTGTTAATTCTGGGATGACTTTGATGATCTATCTTCAGTTCGCGTATGTCGTATTTTCACGTGCCGCCGCGGGACAGACATTCTACCATTATTTAGCGTGGCGTTTGATGAACATTACCATGAAATTATGGCGAGCAGTCACTTAAACATTTAATTTGTACAGTTATAGTTGCATCAGCGCATTAGACTCTGAACTGCTCTGGTAGTTGGATTGTGTGGATTCTTTTTGGTCTGAAACTTTCAGAATATAGTGAACATTTTTGAAAGAATCGTTTTTTGATTATGAATCCCAGACAATCTCCTAATTCCTCAGAGCTACAAGCTGTGGCTACAAGTGTATTTCTCAGTTGAAGTGGGCACTAGGAATTCTAATTACAGGCTTCACGTTTTGTTAATCGCTTTCTGGTTGCCAATATTGTAGTTAGAGAGCCAGTGTTGAGAACGGCAAACAACAGCATTAAATAAATCATAGGAACATTTTAATAACAACAAAATTCCACCCGCCGCCCCACATATGGTGCATCGTCGGGAAAGACATATATCATCATTTATTTCTAACAACAAAATTTCCACCCGCCGCCCCGTATATGGTGCATGTGCCGGGAAATGGCTCTTTTCTACATTACGAAACATTTAATATACAAACATTTCCACCTGCCGCCCCACACTGTGCCCCATCGCTCGAGCGCCGACTTTGGCACCACGTTCAAACTCACTTCAGTCTTGATGACCTGCCATTGTAGCAGCAGCAACCGATCTAACAACTGCGCCAGACACTTGGTTTCTTATATAGGCGTTTCCGACCGCAGCGCCGTATTCTGCCTGTTTACACATCTCTATCTCTGTATTTGAATATGAATGCCTATACCAGTTTCTTTGGCGCTTCAGTGTATTTTCTAAAGCGGTCTCTTTAACACGCGCGGCTGCCTTCTTCTTTTATATCTATCTGTTCCTTCGTGATTATTCATATTTGATCTTTGCGAATGTCACTTGACACCTTTTCAAGTTCATCGTTGAAAACTTAATGTTTTTATTTGTTTAATTACAGGGAGTGTGCTACAGTGCAGACTACCCGGGCGGGTTGGCCTTTTTGTGGCGGTTCTGATAGGTAAACAATTTAGAATATCGACAAGGGAATCACTATCTATCTAAATAAGATAACAAGTGCACATAATGAATGATATTTCAAAAAACAAAAAAAACATAAATAAATGTGTGCATATTATTTCACAAGCACGTTTTAGTAACATTATGCTGCATTTTGATTGGCAAGTACACGTAACTGGAGAGTTCCGTTTCTAGTTTCTTATTCTGCTGCTTCCGAAGAGGAGAAGATAGTGCTTTAGCTTGACAACTCCTACTATGTGCAGCACTCTAGGAATCCCTGGAGACACCGTTTTTATGAAATGCATTTACTGCCAATAGAATAGCCGTGGCTAATCGGTGTCAGACGTATGGATAAAAATATCGCCCGCCACCAACTTTCCTGATTTCCAGGACATTTATAGAAGATAGTCGCTTCAAAAATGTTATCATCTGTCACCTGTTGCAAAGATGTTAGTTCCTAATTGTATGCCATAGAATTTATTATTCGTCTGTCACGATGTATATTAGGTAATGTTATTATACATAAACTTTCATTTAGATATAATGACCACCTTGTGAGTAAAAGGAATAAGGGAATTATATATTTTCAATGCATTTATGAGCTGTACTACAAATTTACTGTAGTTTCAGGAAACAGATAATCTCACTCTATTCGTGTTAGATAGTGGCCATCAGGCATAAGGAGTGGGACAAATTGCGTGGAACAAACCGTTTCTCATACTGAACCTGATGATAAGTTACTGCGCTGTAAACAACAGATGATGGCGTACAAAAGAGGCATTGTTGCTAGAAAATAGTTACACACTTAGATTAAAAACACCTTTTATGTTGAATCGATTCCGCAGAGTACTGACATTTTTCACTGTAAATCTGACTTGTACTACAATGAAGTAATGGAAGACTGCTTTTATTCTGATATTTACAAAAGCATAAATAATGTAATCACCCAGATATACACTCCTGGAAATTGAAATAAGAACACCGTGAATTCATTGTCCCAGGAAGGGGAAACTTTATTGACACATTCCTGGAGTCAGATACATCACATGATCACACTGACAGAACCACAGGCACATAGACACAGGCAACAGAGCATGCACAATGTCGGCACTAGTACAGTGTATATCCACCTTTCGCAGCAATGCAGGCTGCTATTCTCCCATGGAGACGATCGTAGAGATGCTGGATGTAGTCCTGTGGAACGGCTTGCCATGCCATTTCCACCTGGCGCCTCAGTTGGACCAGCGTTCGTGCTCGACGTGCAGACCGCGTGAGACGACGCTCATCCAGTCCCAAACATGCTCAATGGGGGACAGATCCGGAGATCTTGATGGCCAGGGTAGTTGACTTACACCTTCTAGAGCACGTTGGGTGGCACGGGATACATGCAGACGTGCATTGTCCCGTTGGAACAGCAAGTTCCCTTGCCGGTCTAGGAATGGTAGAACGATGGGTTCGATGACGGTTTGGATGTACCGTGCACTATTCAGTGTCCTCTCGACGATCACCAGAGGTGTACGGCCAGTGTAGGAGATCGCTCCCCACACCATGATGCCGGGTGTTGGCCCTGTGTGCCTCTGTCGTATGCAGTCCTGATTGTGGCGCTCACCTGCACGGCGCCAAACACGCATACGACCATCATTGGCACCAAGGCAGAAGCGACTCTCATCGCTGAAGACGACACGTCTCCATTCGTCCCTCCATTCACGCCTGTCGCGACACCACTGGAGGCGGGCTGCACGATGTTGGGGCGTGAGCGGAAGACGGCCTAACGGTGAGCGGGACCGTAGCCCAGCTTCATGGTGACGGTTGCGAATGGTCCTCTCCGATACCCCAGGAGCAACAGTGTCCCTAATTTGCTGGGAAGTGGCGGTGCGGTCCCCTACGGCACTGCGTAGGATCCTACGGTCTTGGCGTGCATCCGTGCGTCGCTGCGGTCCGGTCCCAGGTCGACGGGCACGTGCACCTTCCGCCGACCACTGCCGACTACATCGATGTACTGTGGAGAACTCACGCCCTACGTGTTGAGCAATTCGGCGGTACGTCCACCCGGCCTCCCGCATGCCCACTATACGCCCTCGCTCAAAGTCCGTCAACTGCACATACGGTTCACGTCCACGCTGTCGTGGCATGCTACCAGTGTTAAAGACTGCGATGGAGCTCCGTATGCCACGGCAAACTGGCTGACACTGACGGCGGCGGTGCACCAATGCTGCGCAGCTAGCGCCATTCGACGGCCAACACCGCGGTTCCTGGTGTGTCCGCTGTGCCGTGCCTGTGATCATTGCTTGTACAGCACTCTCGCAGTGTCCGGAGCAAGTATGGTGGGTCTGACACACCGGTGTCAATGTGTTCTTTTTTCCATTTCCAGGAGTGTACAAGCAGAAGTCACTTGATTTATTTGATCAACAACAAACCTGTATGTTCTCTACTACAAGCAGCTCTATCTTCCTTACGAAAGGATGGCTTTGATAGATTGTTCTTTCTCAGATAATTTGAACTGTCTCGGACAGCCACAGTGAACTAAATATGCCGTAAAGTTGGAAACATTGGGAGTTTTCCTTTGTGTTCAGAGCGTCAGGTAGGTATCAGTTTATCACAATATAAGCTTCTTGTGTCAAAGTGACAAGCAAATGAAGAATGCGTTGTCTGTGGACAAAGGAGGACTACTTCACGCCACTCAGGAACTAACTCATCATTCTCGAAGGATTTTCCCAGTGTTCACTGATCACGTGAACGGTCGCATATCTTGGGAAAAGACCGAGGCGAAAGACATAGACTAATAACACCATGTTTTTTCGCGTAATAAACGAGCCAAATACATGCATCTACACGGAAATCTATAATACAGCGCAAGTACATACTTAATTTTGTGTGCCTCACCTTTACACTTTGATTTTTATTGATTACAAGGTTGCAGAAGATGATCGAAGTAACGTAGACAAGTTACTTAGAGCTGTTAAGGAAATTTTTATCAACTAAGGCGCTTGTGTAAAGTATTGAAGGAAGTGAGGAAGAAATTCAGAAAAAGTATCTCTGGAACACAGAAATGTGCGTGGAAGTAAAACGTAGACATCCGGAAAGCCGTAAAAAAAAAAGGAATGTGGAAGTATCTGAACTGTGAAGCTAAGGAGACTGTTGATAATTCACTGGACAGATCAGGTAATAGGTATTACAGAGAAAAAGTGCGGAAAAGAATATGTAGGGTACATTTTACTAGAAGATGGAACGATATATTAGACGTGGACGAATATTGGACGTCATCCAGAAAAAGAAAGCTAGAGGAGAACAATCGTGATGAAACACGCAGAATTAAATAAGGCGTGTAACACGTTGTTGAGGGTACTTAGGTAATAGTTCAGGTATACATGCCTATGTCGCAAGCAGAAGATGGAGAGGTAGAGAAATTATATAAGATTACTGAACGGGTAATTCCGTACACAAAGGAAGATGAAAATCTAATACTCATGGGGGACTGGAATGGCCGGCCGGAGTGGCCATGTGGTTCTAGGCGCTACAGTCTGGAACCTCGTGACTGCGTGTGCGCTGATATGAAACTTCCTGGCAGATTAAAACTGTGTGCCGGGCCGAGACTCGTCTGTAGCGCAGGTCCCGAGTTCGAGTCTCGGCCCGGCACACAGTTTTAATCTGCCAGGTTAGTTCTAAGTTCTAGGGGACTGATGACCACAGTGCTCAGAGCCATTTGAACGATTTTTTTTTTGGACTGGAATGCGGTTGTAGGAGAAGAAGTAGGAGAAAGTATTACAGGAAAATATGGGCTTGGTCTTAGGAATGATAGAAGAGAAAGACTAATTGAGTTCTTCAATAAATTTCAGCTAGTAGTACAGAATATTCTGTTCACGAATCACAATAGGAGAAGGTGTACTTGGAAAAGGCCGGGAGATACGGGAAAATTACAGTTGGATGACATCATAGTCAGGCAGAAATTTCGAAACCAGATATTAGATTGTAAAGCGTACGCTAGAGCAGATATAAACTCAGATCACAGTTTAGTAAGGATTAAGAGTAAGCTGAAGTTTAAAAAAATGGTTCAAATGGATCTGAGCAGTATGGGACCTAACATCTGAGGTCATCAGTTCCCTAGAACTTAGAACTACACTCCTGGAAATGGAAAAAAGAACACATTGACACCGGTGTGTCAGACCCACCATACTTGCTCCGGACACTGCGAGAGGGCTGTACAAGCAATGATCACACGCACGGCACAGCGGACACACCAGGAACTGCGGTGTTGGCCGTCGAATGGCGCTAGCTGCGCAGCATTTGTGCACCGCCGCCGTCAGTGTCAGCCAGTTTGCCGTGGCATACGGAGCTCCATCGCAGTCTTTAACACTGGTAGCATGCCGCGACAGCGTGGACGTGAACCGTATGTGCAGCTGACGGACTTTGAGCGACGGCATATAGTGGGCATGCGGGAGGCCGGATGGAGGTACCGCCTAATTGCTCAACACGTGAGGCGTGAGCTCTCCACAGTACATCGATGTTGTCGCCAGTGGTCGGCGGAAGGTGCACGTGCCCGTCGACCTGGGACCGGACCGCAGCGACGCACGGATGCACGCCAAGACCGTAGGATCCTACACAGTGCCGTAGGGGACCGCACCGCCACTTCCCAGCAAATTAGGGACACTGTTGCTCCTGGGGTATCGGCGAGGACCATTCGCAACCGTCTCCATGAAGCTGGGCTACGGTCCCGCACACCGTTAGGCCGTCTTCCGCTCACGCCCCAACATCGTGCAGCCCGCCTCCAGTGGTGTCGCGACAGGCGTGAATGGAGGGACGAATGGAGACGTGTCGTCTTCAGCGACGAGAGTCGCTTCTGCTTTGGTGCCAATGATGGTCGTATGCGTGTTTGGCGCCGTGCAGGTGAGCGCCACAATCAGGACTGCATACTACCGAGGCACACAGGGCCAACACACACATCATAGTGTGGGGTGCGATCTCCTACACTGGCCGTACACCTCTGGTGATCGTCGAGGGGACACTGAATAGTGCACGGTACATCCAAACCGTCATCGAACCCATCGTTCTACCATTCCTAGAACTTGCTGTTCCAACAGGACAATGCACGTCTGCATGTATCCCGTGCCACCCAACGTGCTCTAGAAGGTGTAAGTCAACTACCCTGGCCAGCAAGATCTCCGGATCGGTCCCCCATTGAGCATGTTTGGGACTGTATGAAGCGTCGTCTCACGCGGTCTGCACGTCCAGCACGAACGCTGGTCCAACTGAGGCGCCAGGTGGAAATGACATGGCAAGCCGTTCCACAGGACTACATCCAGCATCTCTACGATCGTCTCCATGGGAGAATAGCAGCCTGCATTGCTGCGAAAGGTGGATATACACTGTACTAGTGGCGACATTGTGCATGCTCTGTTGCCTGTGTCTATGTGCCTGTGGTTCTGTCAGTGTGATCATGTGATGTATCTGACCCCAGGAATGTGTCAATAACGTTTCCCCTTCCTGGGACAATGAATTCACGGTGTTCTTATTTCAATTTCCAGGAGTGTAGTATTTCACTGATTAGATGAACGAACCGCAGATCTAGACCGAAATAGTGCGAAGAGCAGAAGTAAGTTTTGAAGACTTGCGGCCCTAGTCTCACGGCGTGTGAAGATGGCCATTATAACATCAAGCATTCGGAGACAGACAAGCAACAGTACTGTAGTAATCATATTAGTCAGGTGTGCGACTGGGGTTTCAGCATGCGGCGAGGTTCAAGATAGAACAGAAGGCGGGTACAGTACAGCTTTTTCCCTGTGACTCATGGAGTGTGTGCATGGGACACTTTATAGTGATCCATTCCTTGGAGGGTAATTGAGTTCGGTAGTCCCTTTCGAGCTGTTAGAGTAGAGTAGGCAATGTTCTGGTGCTTGTTTTATCCTCTTCCTTCCTTTCATTTTCTTAAAATCTACAACACAATCGTAACACTACGCTGTGAAAGCACCCGTCTTTGTCATCGCGCCCGGTGTCCGTGCGGTTCTAGGCGCTTCAGTCCGGAACCACGCGGCTGCTACTGGTCGCAGGTTCGAATCCTGCCTCGGGCATAGATGTCTGTGATGTCCTTAGCTTAGTTAGGTTTACGTAGTTCTAAGTCTAGGGGACTAATGACCTCAGATGTTGAATCCCACAGTACTCAGAGCCATTTGAACTATTTTTTATTATCTACTCTATTGTTACATATGTTAGCCTTTCAATACATCACTCAAATGTCACATTAAGGGTCACAACTGCCCTGACCAATTTCTTTCCGATTGACTGCACTTGACTAATGTTTTTGTTTTCTTCGTCACAAAAAAAGGAACAAAATACCAGTATAATATCCTGCCACTGAAGATGCTTGCCACAAGTTCTATGGCCATAAAGGAGATAGCGATAAAAATCACTTCCGTGATTTTTTTTTTTAATTTCCATCCCCTCAGTGACAGTGAGTTGGCAGTTTTGTCGCGCGCTTTATGTGTAACGTGTCATGTACTGCATAGCAGCTATTGCCGCCATTACGGCAATTGACAGTATGCGAGATATACAGTCTGTCGACCCTCATTTGACGTTCGATCATTCAAATACGTGACAGTTATCTTTAGCCGTTGATCTTACCGCCTTGTACCGTCACTTCACTAATCTCTCATGATTAAGAGGTAGTGGTCAGACGGGGAGTAACAAGCAAAGGTCGAATTACGCTCGGGGTGCGGTAGAGATTTATGTTCATGTCCTGTATCTGGAGTAATTCTTGTAGCCCAGTTTTGCCACGAAGCAATGTTTCGGCTACTTCCCGCTATACGAAATAAGCCTGTCGAATCTATTCTAATATATCGATACATCATTTTGAAATGATCTCAGCCATTTATGAAACTACAAGAGGGAGAGAGAGTAAGCAAACGATAGAGAGACAGAGAAGATGAAAAAGAGGAGGAAGAGATGAGGGTTGTTGTTCTTCAAATTTACGTTATTAAGAAACATTATCTATGTGAAAGTCGTTTATCCTCACAAGAATATGGTCTCGATCTCTAGAGCGCTAATAACGTCGCTGTTGGTCGCCCTAAATCCTAACACACATGACTACTATCACCTTTTATACGAATCGAAGAAATTTACTTACCATTGTGACCGTTGCACAGCAAATCGGTAAATATTCACAATGTGAATTTGAAAATCACACTACTGTAGTATATGTGACGCTGCTGATCATGTTATAAGAGCGTCTTTTGCAGTTTAAAAAACATGTCGCTGCTAAATTTGAAATAGGGCAGAGCTTAAAGTCGTATTATTATTCTGAATGTTTGATCTGATGGAAAAAGTGCCAGAGGGAAACCGTAGTGGTAAATTCACTGTACATAATTTCATCACGTGATCTCATCATTACTGACGAGTAAATAGCGGTTATATTTCTTTGTTGGTAAGGTATCTTGCATAAGTTTTTCCCGTTTTCGACACAAAAGTAACTAGCGTTTTGCAAAACTGAAAAAAATAGATAATTGGTAATAATATATGTGCGTAAAACATTAGTCTGACAATGAGTCTGTAATGGGACACCCTCCTCTAACATCACCTATCTTTACATTTCACTAAAAGAATTTTATATGATTTTGTATACGATGTATTATATTTCAAACTAGAATGTACAAAAAGAAATTAATTTGTTACAATTGATATGTATCAACTCTATATGCATTGTTAAATTACTTAACATTAGCATGACAATGAGTCTGTAATGGGACACCTTCCTCTAACATCACCTATCTGTAATAGAAATAGCCGATACTAGGAATATTTTCGAATCTTGCATATGTGAACATTATCTCAGACGTTTCACTAAAAGAATTTTATGATTTTGTGTACGATGTATTATATTTCAAACTAGAATGTACAATAAGAAATTAATTTGTTACAATTGATATGTATTAACTCTATACGCATAGTTAAATTACTTTTCTTTTAGAAATATTTGAAATTACGAAATATTTGGTATACTTAAAATTCATATTATTAACTGCACAATCTAACGCTAATTATTAAATTTATTGGTGGATTCACAGACAAAATAATGATATAACTTGGTGATGATTCTTCTTTTGTCAAGGAAGTTTGTAAATTCTGATGTTTTGCAAACTCTTTGGCATATTGTTAGTACCGCAGAATGAGTGAGTAGTGGTGGTCATGCCTGTGATGGACTTGGACGTGTTGTTAATTTTGGTAATAACAATGTGAATTTGTGTTCTAAAGCAAAGATTGTAAAATCAGTGTGGTATGGAAGAACGGGATAAAATAAAAAAGTCATTGAAACAGAAATTACTTCATCAATTATCTAGTCAACTGGAACCCACAAAGTAAAAAAATTTCAGCCTCAAGAATCTACCCCTAGACGAAAATAACTGCAGCCAACAACGAGAAAATGAAGATAAGTAACAAAATTATTGGTACATTTTACTCCTTAAAGCGTTTTAAACAAAGCAGTTAATCCTTTTGAAGAGACTAAAAAACTACTGGTGATGTGTGGAAGGATAATATTACAAGTCCTTGTCTGATATTTCGACTACACTTCTCAAAGCTTCAATAATTGGAAAATAAACTATTTCTGAAAGTTTTTCGTCAAATCCGAGCACTGTTTTTAATATTACGATGTAAGAGAAAATTAATGAAAAGTGAAGTGCATGACAATGAAGACCAATGATTTTAAATTATGGAAATGCGGACATGTTTTGTATGCAGAAAAATATGTGGAACAATGCATGTTAGCCAGAGAGATAAATCACATTCAAAGCCATGGCGACTGCAATATGAACATAGGATTTCACTTGTTTTCCATAAATTAAGGGGAAATCATGGATAGAAGTCACTTTATTTACATTAGTTTCGATAACTGATAAGCAAAACAAAATAATAATAATAATAATAAATTTGAAAACATAAATCAGGTGACACGAGAATTGAGTGTCTTGTTATCGGAACCCAAAACTACCACATGCAAACTAGCGGATGTGCCATCCACTTAGATCGGTAAAAACTCCATGTTTGAGACTTGGGCGGCAGCTCACGCAGTGAGAATGGAAGAAGACATCTGGGACAGCCAGTGTTGTAGATTGTAGAATGATCATTCAACGGATGACTGATGTTGCAAAGCCATTGGCTGGCTAGTGGAACGTCACAGTCCGACAGGGCTGACATTAGGTTAAGAGCTTGATACTAAGTTTCTGGCTTTTCTGTGTCTAATGCAGTAGTTAATAATCTGACATATGAACGCCTGGAAAGAAGTGTTGCGTAAAAAATTTCCCTCTCGAAATCAAGCGTCAGATGTACATCTCGTCGTAATCAGTGTACAACTTATGATCTCAGGCAACTGGTGTAGGTGATGTATTTTACATCTATAAATTATATAATTTCATTTCTAAATTGTTTTCTCTGTGTTAATGGAACATTTATAGCATAGGAATGCGCTTAATGACTAAAGGTTTACAAGAATAGTGGTAAAATGTCTTACAGGTCGGTCTGTTCATTCATAAGAATGTCAGCATGTTCCATCATATAGGTAAACACTTCTGTTTCTTGTAAAATCTTTAGTAGACCGACTTTTTCAGAGGTGTGTATGATTGTCAGACATTACTTTATGTCACTGACTGATTGTTTCTGTTCTTTTGTATACGAACTGAATGAAAATCGGTTCCTGCAGGTGAGATTCAAATGTTCTGCTAATCTTGTTTTAAAATTTCGTCCTGCCTGCCCCAGGTATATTCTTGCGTAGTTGCTGCAGTTTAACATGACATACCAGCGTGTAAATTTGTTGGATTCTTCTAGGGTAATAAATATTTGTGATAGATAGTATTATGTCATGTGTTCTGAAGCTTGTTCTCTAGTTGATTTTTTTGAATTGCAAATTTAGTTCTAGTATTTGAAAATTTTCCCGATTACGGTAAGACCGTGAACTGAGCTTCATTGTAACTGAGCGGTTCTAGGCGCTTCAGTTTGGAACCGCGCTGGTGCTACAGTCGCAGGTTCGAATCCTGCCTCGGGCATGGATGATATTGTTATTTCTATTTGTCTTAGTGTTTCTATTTCAGATGTTAAATCAATCGTCACCAGCGTAAATGACATCTAGCCAATATTGTGCAGTCCCTATCAGTACAGTTTTTATCCAAGTATCCATAGCTATGTCAAATGAAAATACTGGCAGTATTTGATGACAGTAAATTCCACATCAGTCACGGTTCCTGCATATTTTTCTAATGAATCATTCACGGAAGGCTGCAGTTTAAAGAGCTGATCTGCAATTCTTTGTTAACCATCACGCGATTCAGTAAAGGAAATCGATTGATGCCTGTAATGAAACCGTTACAGTTTTCACGTATGCTATGACTGGATGGTAGTATTTATTACTTGTGTGCGTAATTGTTGGAGCGAATTGCTGGCGGTCTTTCTTACTTAGGGTGAAACAAAAGCTGTGAAATAATCTAATATTCAAGTCATCAATCAAACCCTATTATTCCTAGTTGGGTAATTTCTTATCGGTACTCGTGACAGATTCCGACTTCTCTGAGACAGAGAAACCGGTGAGTCAGTCCGGATTTCTGAAACTTTTGTTGCAACCCATCGCAGCTAGGGCTTCAGATCGGTCATGTTTTGTACTGAACATTTTCCCATGAATCGCCATTATTTTGCTTAATTGTTTGCGCAGGAATTAGAGTACTGTAACATACAGTGCTATTTATGTCTTGGAACTATTTCCTACAACTCGCTTCAAGTAAGTATTTATTAGAAAAGGTAATATGGACATCGTTTTATTCACTTATCTTATGCGGCTCCCACAATAAGTTTGTGGCGTTACTGAAGCATCAAAAACTTTTCCTCTACTGGTTGATAAGAAAAGGTGGAATTCTGCCTTGAAGTGTTTGTTTGCCAGGTAACAGTTTATCTGCTGTACCATCACTCAGTGTCATCATTCTCACAGCAGATAGCTTCCGTTTGCTATTGACCTGAATACAGTTTTATGCTGCAGCCTTTCTGTCTCGGCAAGCCGATTAGTGCTGACGCTCATGTGCTTAGGAAAATAAGTCTTACCAACCACGTAAAAATTTTCTCTAAATTATAATTAATATGCCAACAATGTAGATATTACTTGTTCATCTTGTAGATAAGAAAAGCTGTTACACTTTTTTAAAAGCGAATTTTGGTTTATATCTTAAACATCTTAATGTAATTGTTTTTGCCAGCCGGAGTGGCCGTGCGGTTCTTGGCGCTACAGTCTAGAGCCGCGTGACCGCTACTGTCGCAGGTTCGAATCCTGCCTTGGACATGTATGTGTCTGTGATGTCCTTAGGTTAGTTTGGTTTAAGTAGTTCTAAGTTGTAGGAGACTGATGACCACAGCAGTTAAGTCCCATAGTGCTCAGAGCCATTTTTGTAATTCTTTTTGGTATCTAAAGCGGGTTACTATGATAACGCTTATTATTCTCGTGAAAATAATTTTGGTAGTGAGTGTGCTTTATTTAAATTTCACTATTGCAATTTCGCTCTTAAAGCAATATTCAGGGGTTAAAATGCTGATCACTTGAAAATAGGCTTAAGCCCAATATTCAGTAGGAGAATTTCAGTAGAGTAAAATTAGTGGCCAAGGTCTGGTTATTAAAATAATATAGCTAGTCTGCGAAACTAGCACAATTGATTACTATAAGTGTCTGTTTTTGCAAATATTTTTCTGTGTCGTTTAGTTGCCTACACTTTTCAACTGTTTTTTTTTTTTTTTTTTTTTTTGTTTTTTTTTTATAAAGAGTCATTCGGAACTAAATATTTCACATGGTGCGAGGCCTTGCATGACCAGTACATGTGAGATACGTTTTCGTGTTTGAATGCTGAGAAATGTTTCGAAGCATCCTGTTTGGCAGAAATTTATCTCCATGGATAGAAAGTTATGAGATATTGGATCGTTAGGAGACAAGAGTGCTGACCAAAGTTCTCAAAACAGAATTTTTCACATATTAGAACTCGAGTTGGTGAATTGGTTAGGAGAAAGTCCATAAAGAAGCCCAGACAGTGTGTGGATGAAATGTATAGCCCGAAGAAGAAGTCTGGAGAGTGTTGATGCAGCAGCAATTACTTACACGCACGCACGCACACACACATACACACACTCATACACACACACACAGAGAGAGAGAGAGAGAGAGAGAGAGAGAGAGAGAGAGAGAGAGAGATAATAAAATTAAAAAAGGAACGGAAGGCCAAGCAAGGAGGACACATGATTTTGAACTCAAAGCTCCGTGCTGTTGATGGCTTAACCTGCACAGTACTGCAGCGCGGAACTTCGTGCAATTTGAGTTGTACACGGAGGAGACTTCTTTCAGCCTTGATTTTGTATTCAACAGCCGAAATAGCCACGCCACACTCGTCTCACATCAAAGTATCTGGGCACTTATTAGCAGATATTAATGAGATGTATGTCCAACCTTCGCTTTTATGATGACTTGAATTGTGCTGGGGACACTTTCAATGAAGTATCTGGATGTCTGTGGAGGAATGGCAGCTCGCTCTTCCTCAACATCAGAAGCTAGAGAAGGAAATGATGGTGGATGCTGGGGGGCTGCAGCGAAGTCGACATTGTGATTCTTCCCAAAGGTGTCCATTATAATTATCCGGGCTGTTATGCCGTGGTCGGTTGATGAATTTTGTCTCAATTCCCAACGTTTCGTCTCCGACTGCGGGAGACATCTTCAAGGAGGTCCGTAGGTCTATGGAAGGTCCAACACACCCACTGGCCCGCTACTGTGTCGATGGAAGGTCCAACACACCCACTGGCTCGCTACTGTGTCGATGGAAGGTCCAACACACCCACTGGCTCGCTACTGTGTCAGTAGCGAACCAGTGTGTGTGCTGGACCTTCCATCGACCTACGGACCCCCTTGAAGATGTCTCCCGCAGTCGGAGACGAAACGTTGGGAATTGAGACAAAATTCATCAACCGACCATGGCATAACAGCCCGGATAATTATAATGGACATGATATTTCCGGCCGTGAAAGTCTACATTTTAGTGTCTTCCCAAAGATGTTGGGTTCTGGTCTGGACTTTGGACAGGACAGTCCATTTCACACAAACCCACAGAGGCTGCTTTGTGGCAGGGTGCAATTTCATACTGGTACGAACAATCGTCGTCTCAGAATTGTTTCTCTACTGTACGCAGCACACAATGATGTAAAATGTGATTCGTCCACATTTAGAGTTTTCTTAAATGAAATAGTGGGGCCACGCTCTAATCATGAAAAACACCCACATACCATAAGAGTACCTCCTTCGTAATTCACTGTTGACACCACACATAATGCAGGTGACGTTATCCAGGCATTCGCCAAAACCAAACCTTTCCATCGGATTGCCACAGGGTGTAGCGTTATTCATCACTACACATTACTCTAACGTCATCCCAGTAGCATCGCTCTTTACACAACCGTAAGTGTCACTTAGCACTGTTCGACAATTGTACCCCAACTCCCTATGCGCAATCATTGTGCTACTGGATTGGTGGTAGCACTTTGGAACTCACGAGTGATGCCTTCTGCTAATTTAATACGATTTTCACAATAACCCTCCTCAATGCCAGATGATCGCTGTACAACAGTACATGTCTACCTTGTATAGGTTCAGCTGTGGTTGTTCCTTCGCGTTTCCACCTCACAGTGACATCACGAACAGTTGACCTGATCAGTTTTACAAGGCCCGAAATGTCCCTGCCGGGTTTGTTACTCAAGTGATATTCCCCTGCCCGGCTAGCCGCGCGGTCTAACGCGCTGCTTCCCAAGCGGGAAGGCGTGCCGGTCCCCAGCACGAATCCGCCCGGCGGATTAGCGTCTACGTCCGGTGTGCCGGCCAGTCTGTGGATGGTTTTTAAGGAGGTTTTCCATCTGCCTCGGCGAATGCGTGTTGGTTTCCCTTATTTCTCTCAGTTACACTATGTCGGCGATTGCTGTGCAAACATTGTCTCCACGTATGTGCACACCATAATTACTCTCCCAAGCAAACATTTGTGGTTACACTCGTCTGGTATGAGACGCTCCAGGGGGAAGGGGGGGGGGGTCCACGGGGGGCGAACCGCACAATAACCCTGGGTTCGGTATGGGGTGGCGGTGGCGTCAATGGACTGCTGTGGCCTGTTGTGGGGTTGTGAACTGCTGAGGGCTACAGTGGGACGAAGCCTCTCCGTCGTTTCTAGGTCCCAGTCTCATACACACACATACACACAGGTGACGTCCAGAGCCCAGTCCACGTTCGAGGTCACTGAGCTCTCCTGACAGACCCAATTTGCTGTCACTGCTTCTCCACTGCCAACATAATACTTGTCACCTCCTTTTATAATGGCAAATACCATCTCTCGTGACATCTACTGGCCATTTACATATGGGTGTACGGGTACTTTTGATCATGTGGTGTATTAGAGACTTGTTTGTGCCCACTGCATTTGAATGATTCTCATTACCTCACGTTTATCAGATATATGCTGCCACATTGTTGGAGACTATATCTGTTGTTACAGAGGACGTGGTCTCAAGACGACTCCCGGGTTCGATTCCCGGCCAGGTCGTGGATTCATCCTGCCTGGGAACTGGGTGTTTGTGTTGTCCTCATGATCTCAATATCATTCTGGAAGTACCAAGATTGTAAACGGACTGATTTGAAATTTGTACGGGCGCTGATGACCACGATGTTGAGCGCACCACAAACCAACATCATCATCAAGACGACGGTGCACCATCCTACTTCGCTGTTGACGTCTGTGAGCACGTGATGGATACCATCATCACTGGATCGGAAGACAAAGTTCCGTCCTATTGTCAGCTCAGTCACTGGATACCATCAAAATCGATATTTGGCTAAGTCTTTACATGATGTTGTAGGTGTGACGAAACCCTGTGGGAGGATCTTATTCGTCGGGCCTTAGATGCCTAATCGGTTGTTCAACAGAAAAGAGGATTATTTGAGAGGGGACAGTAAAAGTTTGTGCGGCGTTGTAATGCGTGCACTGCGACTGTTGGTCATCACTTTGAACAGTTACTATGATCTTCAGTTGTTATTATAAAATGTATATTTTTCTGTGCCATTAAAAAATAAATATCTATTTCTTTTTGTGTCTCAGTACTCAGATGAGGATCGATTAGAATCTATTTTCGTTAAAGGTTCAAGTTATCTACAATACACAAATCAAAAAAAGTTTTGCATCACCCAGGTTCCCAGAACTCCTGAAGATAGACGTTGATTGTGGTTACTGTATCACAAACACAATCTCTTTGACTGTTCAGAGATGTCACTAAACCCGCCCTAAGATGTAAACAACCATGCATGAGCAGCGCCTATTAGACTGAGTGGGTCAGACGGCTGATCAGTTCCGATCATTCCACCAGAGAGGAGGTACACGGCTCGTGCCGTTTGTATTTTAACCATGCCTAGACGGTCAATACTGCGGTTCGATCGCGTCCGCATTGTTACTTTGTGCCAGGAAGGGCTCTCAACAACGGAAGTGTCCAAGCATTTCGGAGTGAACCAAAGTGATGTTTTCGGACGTGGAGGAGATACAGAGAGACAGGAACTGTCGGTGACAAGTCTCGCTCAGACCGCACACAGCAACGCCACCATGTTGAATAATGCTTTCCGTGCAGCCACAGGACGTCGAGTTAAGACTCAAACTGTGCGCAGTAGGCTGCGGGATGTGCAACTTCGCTCCCGACGTCCATGGCGAGGTCCATCTTCACAACCACGACACCATGCAGTTCGGTACAGGTGGGCCCAACAAGATACCGAATTGACCGCTCAGGATTGGCATCACGTTCTCTCCACAGATGAGTGTCGCATATGCCTTGAACCAGACAAACGTCAGAGACGTGTTTGGAGGCAACCCGGTTAGGCTGAACGCCTTAGACACACTGTCAAGAGAGTGCAACAAGGCGGAGGTTTCCTGCTGTTTTGGGGTGGCGTTATGTGGGGCCGACGTACGCCGCAGGTGGTCATGGAAGGCGCCGTAATGGCTATACAATACGTGAATGCCATCCTCCGACCGATAGTGCAACCGTATCGGCAGCATATTGGCGATGCATTCGTCTTCATGGACGACAATTTGCGCCCCCATCGTGCACATCGTGTGAATGACTTCCTTCAGGATAGCTATACCGCATGTTCTCCAGACATGTCTGGAATAGATTGAAAAGGGCTGTTTATGGACGACGTGACCCACCAACCACTCTGAGGGATCTACACCGAATCGCCGTTGAGGAAAGAGACAATCTGGACCAACAGTACCTTGATGAACTTGTGGATAGTATGCCACGACGAATACAGGCACGCATCAATGCGAGAGGACGTGCTAGTGGGTATCAGAGGAACCGGTGTGTACAGCAATCTGAAGGTCTCACTGTCTGATGGTACTACATGCAATGTATGGTATTCATGAGCAGTGAAAAGGGCGGACGTGATGTTTATGTAGATCTTTATTCCAGTTTTCTGTTCAGGTTCCGAAACTCTAGAAACCGAGGTGACGTAAAACTTTTTTTGATTTGTCTAGAAGCATTTAGGTTAACTAATTATATACTTGAGTTATTTGTAAATCATCTGTATAAAGCAGTTTCTTTTATTAATATTAAACGGAAAAGCACTTCTTAGTGTTCTCCAAAAAACATTTGTTTGGCCACGAAATGGCTTTAGACTTCTCAAGCCATCTTCAGGTGACAACTGAATGTCGCACAGATAAAAATGATGTTCGACATACACAGACATTATTTGTACAGGAGATACAAGGATGACGTAGAGTGTTTACAAATAGAAAACATTACATTTTTGTCACATAGAAATAATTACATTAACTAAAAGAAGGGAGGAAACAAAATTTTATAAGGAGATAAGCTAACAACTGAAGAGAAATAAGATGAATTTACGATCTGAATTTCGTATTTGTAAAGAGCATTTAATTTAACAGATGATAAAAATGAAGCCGAGTCATATTATTTAATACTAAGTTGTAATTATGTGACATTTACTTCTCGATTTCCATTACTTCGTGTAGGGTCATCTTTCTGAATTTATTAAAAGACTGTGCTACTTCACATTGCACATCAAATGAATGGTTTTCTTTTATCACTCTTACATACTACATGGGTTCAGTCGATGCTCTTTATGTCTTCCTAAGGTGAAAGCGTCTTGAGTAAATGTTTCCAAACAACTTTCAGTCACTAAGGGTGATTTTATTGCAATGTACTATTCACTTACAGGCCAGGGGGCTTGATACCAATTTTACACACTCAGTTTTGTGAATTGTAATAAAATAGTGATTATCTACACGGCGGTTTGTTTCCATACAATTTTTACGTAAGTAATACAGTCACGACATCACAGTCAACAATGAAAAAAAAAAAAGATTTAAGCTTCCACTGATCTTAATGTAACCATCCAGCAGGAAATATTGCCACAAAAACCTGTGTTTATTTTCGTTTTATTAAATGAAGACATTTGTCCGCCGCAGCTACCACTGCAACGGATTCGTCTGTTGCTAAATTGAAGATCTTGTAAGTAGGCTTGTGAAAGATTCTATGTAATTATTTGTATTCAATATCCGCATAATCTTACGAACAATGATGAGCTTAAAAGCTATCACGGTTTAAAGCAGTAACAAACATCAGTATTTATCACTTTATCTGTGTCAAGATACATCTTAATCTGTGAACGATAATCGACGTGCCTGGTTAAATATCGTTTAATTGATCATTACTAAATTTTTGTATCGTGGTATAGAAGCTAGATTCTGTCTTACATTCAGGACATGCTGCTCTTCATATTTTCTGTGATTTCCATTCAGTAAAACCTGTGCTTAATTATTGCAGAAGTAGTAGTAATAGTAGCCTAGAGCTTTTTCTCTCCTTGTATTTGAAAATTAGCATTTTCTGTCATAACTGTGAATAGCAGAAAAAGTAAAAGTGGAACTGAAAACCACAAATAACCATCAGAAGTAAACCCGAGAACATCTAAGAAAGGACATCAGTCTCTCGTGTTCGTGTCTGAAGTATTTCAGGAGAAAGTTTTTATATTTTCTTAGTGCTTCAGCCAGGAAATATTTCCACAAATACCTGAAAAAGTTTGCTTGAAGCAATCTCATGTCAAAGTCTTATTTTTCTGCTTTTTATTTCTTGTCCATGGATTTCAATACCTACACATCGGACTCTTTCCCCATGAATCAAGTGAGTTCAAACAGCAGCTCCACCAATGCAGTACCATTTCATAACTTGTGTACGTGATACTACGGCGATGTGTATGTGTGCATCTACATCTACATCTACATCCATACTCCGCAAGCCACCTGACGGTGTGTGGCGGAGGGTACCCTGAGTACCTCTAACGTTTCTCCCTTCTATTCCAGTCTCGTATTGTTCGTGGAAAGAAGGGTTGTCGGTATGCTTCTGTGTGGGCTCTAATCTCTCTGATTTTATCCTCATGGTCTCTTCGTGAGATATACGTAGGAGGGAGCAATATACTGCTTGACTCTTCGGTGAAGGTATGTTCTCGAAACTTTAACAAAAGCCCGTACCGAGCTACTGAGCGTCTCTCCTGCAGAGTCTTCCACTGGAGTTTATCTATCATCTCCGTAACGCTTTCGCGATTACTAAATGATCCTGTAACGAAGCGCGCTGCTGTCCGTTGGATCTTCTCTATCTCTTCTATCAACCCTATCTGGTACGGATGCCACACTACTGAGCAGTATTCAAGCAGTGGTTACTGTAACCTACTTCCTTTGTTTTCGGATTGCATTTCCTTAGGATTCTTCCAATGAATCTCAGTCTGGCATCTGCTTTACCGACGATCAACTTTATACCATCATTCCATTTTAAATCACTCCTAATGCGTACTCCCATAATAATATATGGAATTATCTTCTTCCAGTTGCTGACCTCCTATTTTGTAGCTAAATGATAAGGGATCTATCTTTCTATGTATTCGCATCACATTACACTTGTCTACATTGAGATTCAACTGTCATTCCCTGCACCATGCGTCAATTCGCTGCAGCATATCGCTATCCCCTGAGTTTTCCCACCTCAGAGTGTAACACTATTGTCGATAATACCTATATTTGTCTCATTTAAATTCTCTGTTTGTTTTCACTTACTGTGACTTTTGTATGACCATGCTCTTTGATGTGACATCTATGTAAACGTACTATTCATTATTTATTATGACTTTTATGTAGTTGTAATTAATCTGTGGATGTAAGTTCAAGAGTCATGTGCTGTAAAAGAATGGGAAAGTTAAAACTTTGGTTTTAATACTAGTTCATTCATCAAAGGTGCTATCAAGGATTAAGAAACAGAAACACACATTTAAATACAAAAACTCGTTATATTTTAAAAAGTCTATTTCAAAATACATTGAGCTGCTAGGAACACCTATATCAAATTTAACTTAACGCTGTTACTTTCCTCAGTCAATCTACTTAACGCCACATTCCTGGCTTTGATTTTCGCAAAATTATCAATTAATTCCTCTAAGTTAAGTTTCACTACATCTTCATGTTCAGTCGATAAAATGGCTAAATTTGACAAACATTCCTGTCCCATGGAAGTTCTTAAATAATTCTTGATGATCTTTATTTTACTGAAGCTTCACTCACAAGAGGCCACCTTAACAGGAAGTGTTAAGTAAATTCTAAGAGCTATTTGGATATTCGGATATATATCTTAAAGAAAGCTCTTGAATCTTTTTAAGAATTTCAGGTGGTGCTGCTTTTTCAACATCGTTAATGTGTTCTTTAGCTTTCATTCGAAAAATTTCCAAGTGACAGCTCAACTACATCTACATTATGTGAATATTTAATCCCAAAATCTGCAGCATGTTTAAGAAGAACATCAATTGGCTCTTTTTTTTAGAGCTTCTCCCATTAGAAAATAAAATTCTTAAGATATTGAAGCCATTGCCTCATACCTCTTAGTGAGTTCTGTCAGGATTTGATCATAAACCAAATTTATTTCCCTTTTAAACTCCTGTTTTGAGTCGAGATGGTCATCATGCATTTGTTTATTTGAATCTGAAAGATGTTGGCTTCTTTGTTGCATAGTCGATTGCTGGACCAATACCTTTATCTCGGATTTCCTGAATCGTATTTGATAATCCCTTTATAATTTTGCTAGCCTTGCCGACTGCAACTGTCTCTTTCTGAAGTGACCTGCTGATTTTATCAATCGAGACTAGAATCCTTTCTCACAGATGCAAAAGACATAGGAATTTGAAGTCGATTTGGTTCATGAGTCCTTGAGCCCCCACTGACGTTTTGAGGTTCTATTTGTCTTGGTTAATATCAGCCATTTCCTCCAGACTAGCATACTGTTCGTTCGGCGTTCTTTTTAAAGCGGTGACTGCTCTTCATTTGGTTGACTACCTAGTGTCACAATGACCCTTCAACGTAATGTCGAAGTTACTTAACACAGCTTGCCATCTTCCTGTAGGAGCCAGCCGGCCGGGGTGGCCGAGCGGTTCTAGGCGCTACAGCCTGGAGCCGCGCGACCGCTACGGTCGCAGGTTCGAATCCTGCCTCGGGCATGGATGTGTGTGATGTCCTTAGGTTAGTTAGGTTTAAGCAGTTCTAAGTTCTGGGGGACTGATGACCTCAGACGTTAAGTCCCATAGCGCTCAGAGCCATTTGAACCATTTGAACATGTAGAGGCACTAAATACTTTTTGAACTGTTCCAAAAAAGTAATCATTAGAAGCGAAACAGCGGTAGCATGCGATCCAATAAAGTTCAATCTATGTGCAGCACATGGACAAATCGAGCACTATCATTTTGTTTGAGGATCTGAGCTTGCACACCGATATATTTTCCAGCCATATTGCTGCCATTATCATAACCTTGACCTCTGCAATTATCAATACTTAGTCCATATTCTTTAAGATTTTTAAGAATGACCACTGAAATGCCTTCACCTGCTTTTTCATTAGTGTTGATAAAGTCAATGAAACTTTCTTTAACTTGACACTTCCCACCTGACAAGTCAACAAATGTAATAACTTGGCTTATTTACTCAATGTGAGCACTTTCTGGTGTGCAGTCAAAGATGATCCAAAAGTATTTTCCATTTTTTATTTGATTCAGTATTCTCTGCCTCATGTTACTTCCAATTAAAGTTATGATCTCATTTTGAACTTTAGGGGAAAAGTAACGGAGTGCCATTTTATTTGATTTAACGTATGCTATATGTTCTGCTAGTTTAGGATGATAGTGACTTATTAGTTCTAATGTGCTTAAAAAAACTCCACTACTTGACTGGCCAATAATTTCTTTATTTGCTGTTCCTCGAAGTGGTAGATTATTCTTAGCACAAAATATAATTACAACTATGACTTCTTTCACTATGTGCCTCCACTTCTCTACCTCCGTCTGAAACTTTGGTGAATTTCATCATCTACAGTTTTCTTTTGTTTTAGTCGGTTTTGCAAATCTTTCCACTGCATGCAACATAACCTGTGGCTGGACCAGTTTTCGTGATTGTAAATGAGAGGGTTTAAGTGTTTCCAGTCATTGAAGTCTTTACTAAAATCTGAAAATGAAAATGGCTTTCCACGATGATCCTTCTCAAAGAGGAGACAGGGAAAACAAAATAGAGAATCTTCCGACTGGCTATAAAGTAACCATTGTCTTCGCACACGTTCGCCATTTGTGAGCTTTTTGTAAAACCACTTGCCATCGAAATGTCTATCTCCATCCGACACAGGAAACTTGAACGTCGATACGTCAACTATTCGAGGGCCACGTTCAACTAGCACAATTCGAATATTATCAGTAATCAATGGGTAGCTAGGCCTTTTTTTTGATCAGTAAAAAGTATTTCATCTATTTCAGGTGAACAGTCTTCTTCTAGTGGGTAAATCATGACAACCAATTGCTGATCTTTCCTCATCTAAAGAACTATGTGTGGAAGATTCGTACTCTTCATAGTAGTTTTCTGAAACGGGGGGCTATGTGATGAGAAGTTGATCGTTGTGGTTGGTTGTCATCATATGTATTTGGATGTCTTTCCGGTATCATCAGATTCAAAATCGGCATTACTCTCACCTTGATCTGTTGCAGTGTTACGTGTGTCCACCGTTGGGTTTTAGCCAATTTTTCAAGTCTCCTGAAAGGAGAACTGCAGTTCTTTCCTTTTCTTTTCTTAGTTTTTTAAATGCATTTCCAGATTGTTTTTTAGGTCCCATCTCTTTTTTGTATGAAAGGAAATGTTTTAACCTCGAATGAAATATAAATGAAAATAAAGTGAACCTATTGAAACATCCCCTTAGAAAAATTTTATAAATGACAGTGCTGGAAAACCTCTACCTTATTTGATTTTCAAACATCTGAGCAAAACTGGACGTACTCAGACATTTTTCTCTTTACTTATTCTGATCATTACTAAACTGACACACAATATTTTTTTTGCGCAACGCAGTCTGACTTTCAATAATCCCTAAAAAGAATGGCCCTGACTAACAATACCCTACACCTTCAATGAATCACTTACCTCACAAAAAACTTCGTTACTCGAACTACTACAATACAGCGAGCGCCAATAGTGCAAGCTAAATAAAGGATTCTAACTGCTGAAGGCACTAACTACTGATAGGCATAGTTAGCAAATGAAAGATACATCCAGTCTTACAAATTTCGTTTTTCTGACGGACACACGTCCAAATTGTCCGCTCTCAAAACTCCGCCGTCTCTCTTCCCCCATCCACCACCGCTGGCGGCTCACCTACAACTGCGCAACCCTACGCGCTGTTCACATCCAACTGCCCAACACTACAATAGCAAATATTCCAACAATGCAATTCAGCCACAGACTGCACACAGCACTGGCAGTGATTTTCATACATAAAAACCTTAACAGCCTACTTACACTATACACATAATAATAACAATAGCAGATGAATAATTTATAATGGGCCAAACACAAAAGAACCCTGTGGGCTCAAGTATTTTCCCCAGGTCAGGCCGAACTAGACGAGATAATCAGACTTGTCATGTCGAAACTTGCCTTGATTCCTATCACTTGTAGTTGACGTTGCTTAAACCCACATGCCAAATTTCAGCTGATGAGACACAGTGGAAGTTACCTAAAAGAAATCACGGAAGCATTTATTTAGTGTGTTGGCGCTTACAAGGAAAGGCCGGTCCACACTTTACGATTTGTCTGCACAGATATCTGCGCAAATGTGTGTACATGCAAAAGATCGCCGCAAATCAGATATTAGATGTAGAGCGTACCCAGGAGCCGATATAGACTCAGATCACAATTTAGTAATGATGAAGAGCAGACTTAAGTTTATTAGAACCGTCTGAAAGAACCAGTCGGAAATTAAATGGGATACCAAAGCTCTGAGGAATGATGAGACGCGTTTGAAGATCGCGAAGGCTGTTGATACTGCGGTCGTGAATACCAAAGTAGGAAGTTCAAGTGAAGAAGAGTGGACATGTCTAATAACAGCAATCACAGATGTTGGGATGACAAAGATAGGAACGAGGAAGGTAAATACGAAGAAGCTATGGGTAACAGAGGAAATACTTCATCTGATCGATGAAAGAAGGAAGTGTAAAAATGTTCAGGGAAATTAAGAAATACAGAAATACAAGTGACTTACGAATGAAATAAATAGTAAATGCGGGGAAGCTAAGGCAAAATGGCAGGAAAAATGTGAAGAAATTGAAAATGAAATGATCGTCGGTAAGACTGATTCAGCATATAGAAAAGTGAAACAACATTCGATGAAATTAACTCGGCAGTAAAATCAGCTGGTCTGTCAGATCACGGAGAAATCTTCACATTAATACAATATCTGAAAATTGGTTAAAAGAAGTCACTTTGTCAGCGCACATAAAAGACAGGAATAAGAGTCGTCTGATGGTAATTATAAATCGATATAATCTGTAAGGGTCTGAAAGAACAGCTACGTGTTTGACGTTTGTGCGTCCCGTTACCAGGCACGTGCACTGCCGGGTTAAAAGCAAAGGTGGTAACATTAAGAGTGCAGTGGGAATTCCACTGCTGAGCGCAAAGGAGAGGGCGGATGGATGGGAAGCATACATTGAAGGACTCTATCAGGGGGAAGACTTGTCAGATGGAGTGCTAGAAGAAGAGACGAGTGTTGAAAATGAAGACATAGGGGATCCAGTATTAGAGGCAGAATTTAAGAGGGATTTGGAGGATTTGAAATCAAATAAGGCTTGGGGATAGGTAATATTCCATCGGAATTTCTGAAGTCATTGGGAGAAGTAGCAACCAAACGACTGCTCAACTAGCGACGTATCATCAGACTTTCGGAAAAATATCATGCACACAATTCCGAAGATAGCAGTGTGTGCCACAAACTCCTCTTCTCCCCAATTCTATTCAATACCTCCTCTTCAATACCTCTCAGCATCACCCGACTTAATTCAACTACATTCCATTATCCTTGTTTTGCTTTTGTTGATGTTCATCTTATGCCCTCCTTTCAAGACACTGTCCATTCCGTTCAACTGCTCTTCCTAGTCCTTTGCTGTTTCTGACAGAATTACAATGTCATCGGCGAACCTGAAAGTTTTTATTTCTTCTCCATGGATTTTAATACCTACTCCGAACTTTTCTTTTGTTTCCTTTACTGCTTGCTCAATATACAGATTGAATAGCATCGGGGAGAGGCTACAACCCTGTCTCACTCCCTTTCCAACCACTGCTTCCCTTTCATGTCCCTCGACTCTTATAACTGCCATCTGGTTTCTGTACAAATTGTAAATAGCCTTTCGCTCCCTGTATTTTACCCCTGCCACCTTTAGAATTTGAAAAAGAGTATTCCAGTCAACATTGTCAAAAGCTTTCTCTAAGTCTACAAATGCCAGAAACGTAGGTTTGGCTTTCATTGATCTTTCTTCTAAGAAAAATCGTAGGGTCAGTATTGCCTCTCGTGTTCCAACATTTCTACGGAATCCAAACTGATCTTCCCCGAGGTCGCCTTCTACCTGTTTTTCATTCGTCTCTAAAGAATTCGCATCAGTATTTTGCAGCTGTGACTTATTAAACAGATAGTTCGGTAATTTTCGCATCTGTCAACACCTGCTTTCTTTGGGATTTGAATTATTATATTCTTCTTGAAGTCTGAGGGTATTTCCTCTGTCTCGTACATCTTGCTCACAAGATGGTAGAGCTTTGTCATGACTGGCTCTCTCAAGGCCGTCAGTAGTTCTAATGGAATGTTGTCTACTCCCGGGGCCTTGTTTCGACTCAGGTCTTTCAGTGCTCTGTCAAACTCTTCACGTAGTATCTTATCTCCCATTTCGTCTCCATCTACATCCTCTTCCATTTCCATAATATTGCCCTCAAGTACATCGACCTTGTATAAACCCTCTATATACTCCTTCCACCTTTCTGCCTTCCCTTCTTTGCTTAGAACTGGGTTTCCATCTCAGCTCTTGATGTTCATACAAGTGGTTCTCTTCTCTCCAAAGGTCTCTCTAATTTTCCTATAGGCAGTATCTATCTTACCCCTAGTGAGATAAGCCTCTACATCCTTACATTTGTCCTCTAGCCATCCCTGCTTAGACATTTTGCACTTCCTGTCGATCTCGTTTTTGAGACGTTTGTATTCCTTTTTGCCTGCTTCATTTACTGCATTTTTATATTTTCTCCTTTCATCAATTAAATTCAATATTTCTTCTGTTACCCAAGGATTTCTATTAGCCCTCGTCTTTTTACCTACTTGATCGTCTGCAGCCTTCACTACTTCATCCCTCAGAGCTACCTATTCCTCTTCTTTCGTATTTCTTTCCCCCATTCCTGTCAATTGTTCCCTTATGCTCTCCCTGAAACTCTGTACAACCTCTGGTTTAGTCAGTTTATCCAGGTCCCATCTCCTTAAATTCCCACCTTTTTGCAGTTTCTTCAGTTTCAGTCTACAGTTCATAACCAATAAATTGTGGTCAGAGGCGACATCTGCCCCTGGAAATGTCTTATAATTTAAAACCTGGTTCCTAAATCTGTCTTACCATTATACAATCTATCTGAAACCTTTTATGTGTAATTTTAACTGGTACATCTGTTATAAACAATATGGCAATCAGCCAAATCCCCTCAGATAGCATATCAAATGTTGCTGAAATAAACAAGGTGCTACAATTATCAAACACGATTATGTTCATATTTATTAATTTTAGTAAATGAAATATAGTTGTGAGAAAGAAAAATTGTATGACTGGCATTGTAGACATATGAGTTCATATTATTATAAATAATCAAAAGTTAAACTCTGTTTTTTACGTACTCGTTAACAACAAGACTGATAATTTTAGTATCTTCCCTAGGGACGCTTTTGGCTACACCTATGTCGATGACCGAGCGAGGTGGCGCAGTGGTTAGCACACTGGACTCGCATTCGGGAGGACGACGGTTCAATCCCGTCTCCGGCCATCCTGATTTAGGTGTTCCGTGATTTCCCTAAATCGTTTCAGGCAAATGCCGGGATGGTTCCTTTGAAAGGGCACGGCCGATTTCCTTCCCAATCCTTCCCTATCCCGAGCTTGCGCTCCATCTCTAATGACCTCGTTGTCGACGGGTCGTTAAACACTAACCACCACCACAACCACCACCTATATCGATGGAAACTTATAGTGACATATGCATGACTTTCCTCAGATTTTGATATGTATGTATTGTTATAATGTAATTTTAACTACTGCTACGAATTTCAAATAAAAACAAAAAAAAAAAACAGTCCATAAATTAAGCAGATACAGGCCTACATAAGAAGCGTAAAATCATAAATAGTGCGATTCCACTGCGAGAAAAACGGGGAAAATTTTTAACTGCCTGATAAAACAAAATAAGAGTTTCATTCAAATATGAGCATGAGCACAGGAAACATATTGCTATTACAGAACACATGAGTCACCTTCCTTGATGTACGACCGAGCGCTTCCTCTTGCTACACAGCCGCAGATGAACTGGTAACTGTTGAGTTTAGCAGGGCCGTGTAACTGGTGGATGCAGCTTCGGAGAGCCTTTGAGGGGGGCAGCCAGCTTCACGGTCGACGGGATTAATGTTGGAACAGAGGTCCTTCTGCGAATTGGCGACAAACGACACGGAGGTGCGTGTCCGGTCTGGGTTACTTCCGCTCGCCAGCTAACACAAACACCTGCCACTACGAAGGTGGGGGGCGATTCTGAAACCTGATGGTAAGCCGACCAGGATGGGGAGGTAGGCGAGTCGTCACTACCAATAAACTTTTACGTGCTACATTATTTCTCAGCGTGATAGCCAGGTAACGCCGAAAGTGTACATGGTGCGTTCAGCATGACTTCTTCTACGTGGCTCTCGTAAGGCCTCGTGCTTCAAAATCCTCACCCCCAAACGTTTGGGCAAGTCGTAATTGCCCTGACATGGCGAGAGTACAATTAAGCCAAATGGATCTATGTTCCTTCAAAACCTCAAATCTGCTAATAAATTGTCGACTTAACGGAGATAAAAGAATTAGGTAAAAAGATTTGATATAGCAATTACCATAGCAAAATTAATGAGACCAGTAATATTAACAACGAATCTTGTTTATATGTGTTTGTGATAATTGTTATTAAATAGGTCTAATATGTCTTTCTGGGTACTTTGTTAAGGTAATATTGTGCAACTGTTGTCATAAGCTAATATAACAAGTAAATAATATTTACTTACCGTGAACATAGAGCATACGTTTACTTGCCCAATTAAGCAAGAAATATTTTAACTGGATCTGACCACAATCGTACTTTATGCATTTACAGGAAGATGAAGATGTCAAAACTGGTTTGCAAGGTCATGTACTCTCGTACTCTGATAGAAAAGTTCATGGGGTAAGGAGATTCAGGTTGGAAACATATATATTAGCTGAGCACTGCCAAAAAATCAAGAATAAATTCGTAGTAGTAGAAGTAGTATTTATCAAAAGTTTATCTAAAAAGATAGTACCGGCCGCGCCGCACATTCTGTTTCGAGCAGACTGCACATCTACGCCACAGTCTGGACTGATCACTTGGAGTGATATGAGGAAAGTGCCTCCCAGTAAAACGAAGAGAATTCTCATCATCAGAGAGTCTTCCTTTACTATCTTCTCCGTTCTGTAGAAATTTTTTCCACAATGTCTCGTACTAGACTGGCCGCGGCGCTCCGTCACGTCATCGTCGGCAGCCTTTGGAATTTTCGCCCCTCTTGCTCTTGCGCCCCTAGCGGGTGCCACTCCTGCCAACCCCTAGGTACACCCCTGCGCCTTAGTATGGTTCAACGAGGTAGGAGCAGAGGTCGAGCTACCTCAGCCGCCCACGTAAGAGGATTTGTACCGCGACATTATACCGACAGCAACAGCGCAGTAAACTGCGGACCAAGTATATAAGGTGCAAACCAACGCGGAGAGGTTTTCATGACTCAGTCGCAAGAAACAGTACCAGCGTGGATCTAATGTACCTAATACGTGAATGAGAGACTGCGAAGCGCAACAGGTCGCTGCAAGCAAAGCAACAGATGTGGTCAGGAATGAGTCACGGCAGGCAGCCGCTGACACGTGCTGTATACCAGCGTGCTGACAGCCCGTACGGAAGCTGTTGTTATGGCAGTATGACAGAATGAGGGCGTCACAACAGAATGCAATGGAATCGCTTTGGCAGATAACGGCACCGACTCAAGAGAAAACCTTAATATATTTGTAAGAGAGGAAGAAAGCGCCGACGACAGTTTAAATAACGATATAATTTTCCGAAAACGAGCTTTCAGGGATTATACGTTGGTTTAAATAGATCGATAATCTGTATGCACCAAGGGCTACTAAAGCAGTGTGATTGGGAGAATTTCAAAAGGAATTATGAGACCAAAAGTTAGGTGGAGAGTGAAAGGAGAAAAAGGGACGTCGAGAAAAGGAGGTGACTCAATAGCAAGGAGGTAATGGAAGTATTTGGCGCCACGAGCAGCAATTAATAAAAGGATGGTAGGTAATGAGAAAAAGGGCGCCACGCAAGTTACGCCTGCTGCCAAGTATAGTACGATTAATGGAGAATGGAAGAAGATGAAATCCTCAGTGTTGCTAACGAAGCATTCCTGACAAACGAATCGTCAGCAGAACACACTGTTGTCAGCAGATATGAAGAGGTGGATTAGGACGATTACTTACGAATCATTGAAGTACACAATGGCTACACAAAATACGAAGTAAAGGTAGACTTCGTCAGAGCCGATGAAGATGACAGCTCTGACGAAGAGCTTACTGTGAAAGAAAAAGAACTAATAGCATAGGAGAAAACCGTAACCCCGAGTATTTAAGATCCGACAAATGATCGGATGAGGAAACCGTTTCTTTCAAATATTTACTCAGAGTGGTCAGATAAAGAAGAGAGTTCGGTTGGATAATATATTGAAGTAATAGGAATCGAGGGATTCGTGATGAAATGTTGTTTTGAAACGCCAGTTGGAGCGACTTCAAAACAAGAACCAGAAGGAAACACAGAACGAAGAAAGAAAGAAAGAACCACCGGACGATGCTATATATTATCGACAACGAATTCAGATTGTGAAAGACTTTGAAATATGGAAACTAAGGAAGCCCCGGATATAGATAAAGTACATGTAGAAAAATCCCTGGGACGAAATTAGACCTTTTTAAGACTTGTTATGGTAAGCTTAGGAAAATGAAATTATACACAAACTGGTAGCTTAATTAGAGGTGGTGGGGCAGACTCATTTCAAAATTAAGCATGTTGCTTCAAAATTTAAATATATTTACAATGGCCCGTTTGAAGTCCAAGGAATTCCTCACACTAACTTACTTTCTGGTGTACCCAAAATCAAAGACGCCCCTAGATGTTCGTTATATAGTGGACTTGAAACCTTGTGGTCAGAGAACAGAATAAAAACGAAAACTGTTAGCAAAACTATTATGCATAGTAAGTACTGTATTATAATATGTTTCCTTCTACAAACTGTTTTGCAACGTATATTATACTGTTGTGAAGACTTACTGTCATTACTGTCATTATTTTGCTAATATATGTGTGTGTATTTCAGATTCTTTCAATGTCATTATGTATTAAATGAAATGGACGGTCAAAAAATGTGAAACGACATGCGAAAAGGCTGTACTGCATAATGAGTTGCAGCCTGATAAAATGAACTGCCAGTATGTGAAACGGACAGCTTAATATCTTGCTAAGTGAATAGCGCAGGAGAGGGCACTCGAAATGGACTGCCTAAACTTCAGTGGTCGGCCAAATGTTCCACTGGTAAAAGAAGGCTTGTAAATAAAAGTATTGGAGTGGAGTGCCTGAAATAACGAAGAGCCACAGAAAAAGTTTATGCTTGTCGTACATAATATTGTGTTACTTTGTTGAACCGCATGAAGTTAACATGACAAAAAACACCTATCTGGTGGATTTAACAATTTTTCCTAATTGTTTTTTCTGTACGCAAATCGAAAGTAAAATCTTCAGTAATACTGTGAAAACGATAAAAATTTAAAAGAAAAATTCTTACAAAGCAAAATAAACGAACTTCTTATAGTTTCCAGTAAACAATTGTAAATACAAAACAAATTGTAATAATGTTTTCCTAAAAGCTTGTGCCATATTTCCTTTCTTGTACTTATTATGTGTTTTCTTATATATGTGTGATTCTCATGTCAGTGTATTCATTGTTAGCCAATGTTCTATTAACACACAATTGCTTCTCCATGACGAAATGTTATGTAAAATGTAGCGAAGACGTGAATGAGATAAAATTATATTCTTTATCCCTGTACTGCTATTTATGTAGAGTGAATGCTGTTGTGATGTGTTTGCAATTTTTCTTCACCCGACACTATCTGAGGTGTTACAGATGTTTCACTGATGTATCCCTAACACGAAACATCACTGAAACATGGGGCATGTGTAACACTATTATAGATAATAACTACAATTTTATTATGTAGTTTCTTTGTTTATTTTTACTTAATGTGACTTATGTAAGACTATGCTCCTTAATGTGACATCTATGTAAGTGTTTTACTCATATTCATGCACATTTATGTAATTGAAATTAATCGATCGATGTAATTTCAAATATCATGTGCTATAAAAGATTGGGAAAATTAAAACTTTGCTTGTAATACCGGTGCATGCATGGGGGATTTGTGTTTGTAATCATGTAAACCCTGGAGGGAAGGCCCTCTGACTGGAACAGAAATGGTGGATCTGGAGACAAAACTGCAAAGCTCCTCTGCGGCATGAGTCAGTTGGTGGATAGCAGGCAAAGTGAAGTGAACGAGGCGAAAACTGCAAAATTGTCAGAGCTAGTTACACAGCAAGAGCCGTAGATACTTCTGCCCACTGTTTTGAATAGCACAGGAGACCGGCATTGCCGCCACTTTCACTTCAAATCACCAGTTCAGTATCGTAGAACTGCATGTATCCAGTTGTGCGGATTAGTTTTCAATCATAATTTCGTGTTCTGTAAACTTTGTGTTGAGCACCTTTATTTTATCCTTAATCGTTTGCCTAGATTGATCCTATCCTAAATGCTGCGATATTTCCGAGTATCCTATTTTATTGAACTGAAAAGTCATTTCGGTAAACTTTCACTACAGTTAAGAAGCATTGTGGAGTAGTAAATTTCTTAATTATTCAGTGGGCATCAGCTTTGAAGCCCTCCAAGCACTCTTCGTAACATAATAATTAGAAGTTGCGTCACAGTAAGGTTATTAAGAGAAGACTTGAAGTATTCAGTTTAAAGATCCTTCCTGTCGAAATAACAGCTTTTATGTCATGTATTGTCTAGTTAAAAGTGTTTCTAATACTGTGTTGTGACTAAAATGTTCGGCTTCGATCCGAGTCCATTTAAATTTTATATTAGAGTAACAGTTACTCAAGAAGTATAACTTTCATTCTTATAACTTGTGTGTACTATAGTAACCAAATAGATACAGCTATTCATACTATAGTGGATTCAGGTATCACGTGTTCTATCTGAGTTAAATAGCATAAGGGAATGAATGCTCCTTGAGAAGACAAATTAAAATCAGCACAAAAGATATAATTACTTGAAAACTATTTGAAGAAGAATAATTTCCAATAACTAACCTGGCAATAGAACCCATTGTCCATGTAAGTAGTATTCCACCATTAGTAATCATTTACCTTTATTGATCATTAGCTTCCTACTGTAATGTACAGACAGTAAGGGTTGTTGAGAGCCAGTTGTTGCCTAAACGTATTAATACTCCTCCTGTGTAGTTCATGTCAAACCGCTGGGCATTACGTGTTAAATTGCGCTTCTACCTTGCGCTTCTACCTATCTTATAAACAAAACAGAATTTCAGTTTCAGGTAAAGTCGATCTCCATAATCAACTTCTTTACGAACCGTGTTAGTACTTGGTACATCTTTGTCTAATTAGGCTGGTGACCCTTTCCTTTTTCGTAATTACTAATAGAACCTTGGTTCGATTCCGTTTGTTCTGATATTAATTCACTTCATAGAAGTCCTTAGAGAAACGATTACAATCCGATACCTTAACCACTATACGCATAATCACGGTCAAATTAAAATCCTTTCACAGGAATAACATTGCTGCTATGTAGCTACGTGAGTAGTAGCCGGTAGTGTTACATGTGTATACAAACGGGGGATAAGACCAGCTCTGTCGCACAGTTCAGAGTGTTTGCCCATGGTCAAATCCGACGAACGAAAGCTCCAGGTTGAAGAGACAAGGATGGTAAACTTGTCTGAAAGAATGACCCTAAATATCTGCGTAAGAAACGACCACATCCGAAGTTCACTCAAGGTAGCACAGTCAGCAGAAAAGTTCCAAGAGAATCGCATAGGCTGGCACGGACATGTCATAACCTAACCGTATGACGTGAAAACGATGGGACTGCCCACTGAAATGATGCGAATACTTTCAGAATGGCGCAGTAGGACTAGTAAGGCGACCCGCAACAGTCATGGGAAATAAGGCACGGAAGAAGAGTAACAAGAAGAGGAAGAAGAAGAAAAATGCAGATCTTCTGGATATGAACTGATCACAAGTTTTCTCTCACTTTGTAAGTGTAAATAGTATGTTTTAATTAAATAATTTTGTTTCCTCTAACTAATTTTTTTAAGTATGCGCAGATACTGGGGGCACATTGGGGGAGGGGAGGGGCAGCTGGTAGAAGGTTATTTACAAAGATTCCTTCAATTTCTGCAACAAATGTCTACTACGACAACATTGTACAAATAAATGAGTAACAAGCTTTCTCTGCAGCATACGGACAATATCTAGAGGTTCATACAGTAGACAAGACAGACCTACATTATTCACGGAAGAGGAGCAGTTGGAACCGGTTCTGCTAATTACACGTTGCAGCGCTGTACACGGTCGTTTCAGGCAGCAGTAAACTGGTGCCAAGCATCATTAACTGTAAGGCGTTGAATACTAAAAGAAACGCCCCTACTGTGATACGCCGGTATATTTCCTGGAGGTCCACTAGTGGATAAAATCGAAACTGTTTGATCTTTTCGATGTTTCACATGTCAGATATCGTATCAACAATTCCGTAACAAACTGGATTTATTTTAGTATTAGTTGTTTCGTGTGTGGGTCCGTAGCATCGACACGATTTCTGATTACTAAAACCATTCTGGGTTGTAGGTAGTGTTTATGGGTTATGGGTGACGGATGTTTAGTTCTAGGTTATGGATTAAGTGTGACGAGTAATGGGTGATGGGTTATTTGTTATAGGTTCTGCGTAATTGGTTGTATGTGTAGATTATAGGCGTTGGGTCATAGATTATGGTTATGGATAGTCGATACTGTTTCGACCTTTTTGATTGTTACCAAGTCCAATGTTTCACATATCTGACACCACATCAACAATTCCGCAATGAAGTGGATGTATTTCGGTATTAGTGGCTTCATGTGTGAGACAACAGGCTCAACATAACTTGTGAATTATGAAGCCGTTTTAAACGCCCACCGTGAGCTATCAACCCTGTGGCCACATGCAGATGACTGCATTATCAGTGTCAACAAGGTAAAAAGATAAAACCTCTTCGTAACATCTTTATACTTTACAAATTAAAGTTGCTGTTATGTTATTACTAAAATTTTCATAGGTGCGTCATATTTAAAAACTATTTAGTTCTACGTGGTAACAGTGGCCTGCACCTGCACACATACCGAACATCTGAGTATATTGTCTTAAAAATCACATACTGGCCACAGTAACGGATTGAGTAGCACGTCATATAAAATATTCTTTGGGCGTTGCCTTTACCACGTTTATATAGCGACTGCACTTATGCCTGTGGAAGTGAAAGGACACGTTGTGCTTCTAAATACGTCAAGCAAGGGATTGGGAGCCATTTCTGTATAGCAGTTCACTTATATGATGTACCAAACAACGAGTTATTGTATGCAGTATGTGATGTTCAAGATGATATATGCAGTTATTCGAGGCGTGCCTCTGTTCCCAAGTAACACAAAACAGATTTTAAATACAACACTATTTTACTAAGTGTAAGTAGTTTAAGAGTAGCTATAATGTGCCAGGTGTTTTTGAGAAACTGTTTTCCGTTTTATGTTGTTGATACTGATACTGGAGGCGTGTGAAATTGTTCACAGGCCAAATGCGGCCAGTAAAGAAATACACGATGCAGTAAAGTTCATCTGTGTAAAAATAAAATTCTGACAGCCTGCAGTGGACATTTAAATGACTGTGATCAAATTATCTCTCAGCTGTTCAGCAAATTAGGTAATGGGTAATCCTTAGATCGCATAAAGTTCATGTGAATTTAATTTTGATCTCTTCTCAATAGCTTTAATTAAACTCGCGATACACACACAACATTACTCTGAATTTTAAATGAATTTTAAGAAATTCGAAAGGAGCTCTCTGTGAATTATAAGTAAATTGAAAATCTTGTTCTTATAGTGCCCTTGCACAGTAAGATTTCTCCTAAGGGCACTGGGGCAATAAATGGGTCTGAGCTGACAAAAATTCGCACTTACAGACGTACGTGAATTAAAGCTAACTCTCCCAGAACTAGCTATGATTTTAAATATGTAACTCCTGGAAAAAACTCTTGATGACAGTGCCTATAACCGAACCTAAAATTGCATCTTGAGTAATGATGTTAATTAACTCCATAACGATTATAATTAATTGATCTAAATTACCACCGGCCGCTGTGACCGAGCGGCTCTAGGAGTTTCTGTCCGGAATCGCGCTGCTGCTACGGTCGCAGGTTCGAATCCTGCCTCGGGCATGGATGTGTGTGACGTCCTTAGGTTAGTTAGGTTTAAGTAGTTCTAAGTCTAGGGGACTGATGGATGACCTCAGATGTTAAGTCCCATAGTGTTTAGAGCCATCTGAATCATCTAAATTACCTTGGGTAAGTAGGCATTCCCACGCTTCCATTTATTGACCAATGTGGGAGAGAGCAGCACGAAATGAGTGGCGTAGGCGTTTCTTAATAAAAAAAAAGAAAGAAAGAAAGCTTATGAGGAGAACGGTTTATGTAAAGTGTATTCAGCTACAGGATGACGGTGCGGTATTAGCCCAGAGCGTGTTAGATTATGAGGTATGATTTTACGAAACAATTCGTAGGGCTAAAGTGTCCCCTGAAAATGCTTAAACTACCAGCAATAAAGTAATATAAACAGCAGTTATGCAGTTAAAGAGGAGCTAATCGATTCACCGAGTCGAAGATGATCATTGCTTATCGTACACATTCGCCAGTGTATCACTGATAAATGCCGTAATGTTTTCTGCCGCACGGCTCTAGAACCACTAAAAGAAGCGAAAAGAATACACTACCCGAAATGGGTGTATGAACGAATGTTGTAGAGATATCAGTTGATAGGATATCCTGTGGTCTAGTAAATAAATGTCGTCTAGTGAGAAACATAATTCAAGAGAACACATGGATCTCTGATATTTGGGACCGAAACTGTCTCTTCTGAACGGGATGAATGCTGAACTTAGTCCTCGTAACAGATTAAACCTGTATGACAGATCATTGCCGCCAGCAGTTCTCGTTATTCACGTAGCGACTAAAAGAGCTCCTGACCGAGCGTGTAGATGCAATGCTAAGACGCTGGTCTCGTATGTGGGAGAGCGGCGGTTCAAATTCCCGTCCAGCCGACGACATTTAGGTTCTCCGTGATTGCCGGAAATCGCCCAAGGCGAAAGGGCACGGCCGATTAACTTTCCCATCTTTTCCCAATTCGGCTTTGTGCTTCATATCAAATGACTTCGTTGTCGATGGGGGTTTAGCCCCGTTTTCTTTTAAGACCTCCCATTCCGCATTCAAGCACAGAATTCTCATTTTAATTTTTCGTTTTCGTCGTATAATATGTCAGTTAAGATCATATTTTCAGATGGTGGTGTCCCACAGCTTGTAAATTTTTCAAAGGTAACGATTTACCGTCAGGAGCAGCTCAACCATGGTTGGAGTTGATGGCTGGAGTGCTGACATCACAGTTACAGATAGTCTTCGTAAATGAGTTATATTGGCCACTGATGCAGCATATATATGGATCGTGATAACCCCTTCAGCATCAACTAAGGCCTGAAAATGGCGCACTGAAGCGCCGAAACTGGTAGCTAAAACATAAATATCATAACGACGGCTCTAAGCGTTACATCTTCCAACATTCTACAGAGCATTATCAAAGCCAACTTGATACATGTTTCACTTGGCTCATTAAATACCAGTTCGTCGTGCATGAAGGAAAGCCGTTGCACGGAGTGGTTTCCGAAAAACTTCGTTAACGCAACTGTTACTGGTGAAATCGGGTATCCACCGTACAGCCGCCCGGCTCCTCAAGGCGGCGGTTTCACGGCTGTAGTTAATATTCGCGGTGAGTGTGTTGCAGTAGACAATCGGTGGGTAGTACCACACTCACCCGATCTTCCTTAGCCTGAACGTCGAACACTGTGTTAGCGTAGAGGCGATCAAATACATTTGCAAATACCTGAATAAGGGAAGTGACCAGGCGACATTTGGATTTCGGAGTGCTGATCGTAACGAGGTGGCCAAGTATCAGTCAGGTCGCTCTACTAAAATGTTAGAAGCAGCGCGGCAGGAATACTGGGTTTCCCTATTCACGAAAAACACTCTACCCTTATGCACTTAGATGTTCATTTAGAAAACGGCCAGCCACTCTATTTCGAATCCTGAAAATGAGCAGGAGCGTTTAAGAGGTCCTCGCCTTACCACACTATTAGCTTACTTCAATATTCGTCTGGAAGATAGTTTTGCTCGATCTCCTACGTACAACGATGTGCCATCCTGCAACACTTGTGTCCAACAGCCGCCCGGGATTAGCCGAGCGGTCTAGGGCGCTGCAGTCATGGACTCTCCGGCTGGTCCCGGCGGTGGTTCGAGTCCTCCCTCGGGCATTGGTGTGTGTGTGTCTGTCCTTAGGATAATTTAGGTTAAGTAGTGTGTAAGCTAAAGGACTGATGACCTTAGCAGTTAAGTCGCATAAGATTTCACACACGTTTGCACACACATTTTATGTCCATCAAAGAGGCGTTTTCTACAGACGCCGACTCGGTCAACCAGTGGAAGGGTTTCCAGGGGTTTATCAGGAACCCGCATTAGGTAGAGTGTACAGTTTCCATCAAAGTACCAGCAAATGCTATTACTTGCAACTTTTACTGCACACAGTCCGCGGAGCCACATCTGTCGCATTTCTGAGAGCTGTAAATGGCGCTGAATATCCAACGTTCCACGCAGCTTCCAGTGCAATGTGTCGTTTACGTGACTGCCGAAACTGGGAACAAACGCTGGAAGACGCCGTAATCGGCGAAGGTCCCAGTCGAGTCAACCACTTATTTGCAGTTACGATGGGGTTCTGCGGACGTCCCATCCTGTGCAGTAGTGGGCGAAATGTCAGCGACACCTATTAGAAAATTTCCTTTTTTGCACATAAGCGCGCTTATGGAGATGGCGCAGCAGAATCTGGTGATAGTGTTGTCGGTCGTTGCCTTTAGTCGCTGCTAGATATTATTTCCATTGGTGGCGATCCTTTGAGTCATTATGGTCTTCCAGAACCGCAAGAAACCGCTGACGGTCCGCTTTTAGTTAAAAATCGGCGAGGAGATGTTGGCTTAATAGAATTGGTTAGTGACTTGGCCAGAGAGCCCTTGTCTAACTGTTCCTTCGGTCGAGGAGCTTGTTCGTTTCGTTTATGGAGATATATCCCAAACAACGCGTCACGAGAATTCTTGGCTTTGTGAACGAGCAATAATGATGATCAAGAGGGTGCTATAAGCCAGAGCATTTTGGAAAAAAATGATGACTACGAGGGGTTATGTAGGTCCATAAATATAGTTCTGGACCGGACCAATGCTACCACTTACCCGGTAGAGTTTCTTAACTCTCTTTCTGCATCCGGACTCACCAACCATAACATTGCTCTGAAAATGTGTATTCTGATTACGCTGCTTTGTAACTTAACCTCTTCGATGTTGTGTAATGGAACTCGTCTTCAAATGGTGTCACTTCGTAATAACATCATACAGGATGTGGCAAATAAAAGTGGCCCGGATGAGTGGATACGATTGGAAGTTAATGTGTGCATGTACCACAACCACACGCCGTGACGTGCACGCCACGTGTAAGCTCGCCACGTGATCCACACCGGTTTCTTGGAGCACATTTATACAAACTTCACATCTAACTGATAAAAGTTCTACATTTGGAGCATTGCACTGTATGGAGCAGAGACATGGACCATGAGAAAGATGGAGAAAAAAATACTTAGAGAGCTTTGAAATTTGGTGCTGGACGAGAATGGAAAAGATCAAGTGGACAGATCGCATAAAAAATTACGATGTACTGGGAAGAGTAGGAGAGAAGAGAAGTATTCTGCATACAATTCTTCAGAGAAAGGCCAACTGGATTGGACATGTACTTAGACACGAGGTACTCGTTCATGATGTCATCGAAGGGAAACTCAGAGGAAACACAGGACGAGGAAGAAGAAGAATTCAACATCTGGACGACATGAAAGATGGAAGGAGATACAACAGACTGAAGGAAGAAGCTGAAGACAGGGAACAGTGGAATCAGAAATTCTCTGTACGAAGGCATGGACCTGTCACTAGGCAGAATACTACATAATAATAATGATAACAAGAGTTGTTAGCAGAGGTCAGTCCAGTCGCGGCCATCGCTGGCCAGACAGGTCACCTGATCTGTCAGTGTGCAATTACTTTGTGTGGGGAGCGATCCAGAAACGGCAAGAGATGAATGGTGGACACGTTCAACTTCTGCCATAGTCAGGTTAGTACTGTATTTCCTTTCCTCTACTGTGTTTCCTTGTAACCTGGGACACTGTTCTACGGGCCACATTTATTTGCCTCATCCTATGAAAGCTGACATTCTCATGGGCAGGTGGAGCTGGTGAAATAGTTTTCGTACCACGCGTGCACCTCATTTCTAACAATTTTCCTTTCTAATTCAAACGCGTTTCCCGTGACCATATGCTTAGCCACGACCATTACCGTGTCACTAGGAGACACGCTTCGAGCCGTCCGCGTCGACCTCAGGACAAACTGTTTCTCGTTTCTCACATGGACAGCTCTACGTATCTTCATAGCGGGCCAGTAGCTCAGATAACTTGTTTATAATGGCTCCTACGGACAAGACGTCGTGGCTAAGGAAATTCTTTAATTTTCGTAATTTCTTTAAATACAATACTAGACTGTTCCCCTATCCAGGTCCGTCGGTAGTTCATACTTCAAATACAGAGGGGTCCAAAAACGTGTATCCACTTGTAAGGTGCCTCTTACGTGAGGAAGACATTTTTACCAGTTTTAATAAATTATTGTCTCTTATTGATGTATTCGCGATAGTTAGGAAGTGCTGTAGTCCGTAGCCGGCCATGAAGTCGGAGAGCATTTCCCGCGCTGGCTGGCTAGGTGACGAAGCGACCATATGTCGCGCGTAGTGGATTGGGGCTCGGCGCTGGATCGCAGCAACAGGCGTCAGCCTGGGAAATATACATGACGGGAAGTACCGCCATCTTGGCGCCAAAGTCACCGATTTTGTTTATTTATATTTAATAATTAAAGTCATTTATGACAACATGAATACTAGGAGGATCCTCTGGATGTTTAAAACTATTTATCATAATTTTGCCTCGTTAAAATTCACACCCGTTCGTTAACAAGTGCATATCTTAGTAAGTACGAACTTGATCGGAAATCCACAAACTGTGACGAAACTAGTAAGAGATACGGGCTGCGCGCCAAAGTCGGCAGTCGGCGTTAAGAGCTCTTCCTGTCTTGTTCGATGGTAGACATGCTCTCGGTTACGAGTAGTTTGTGACATGAGTGTTTCATTATTGATCTAATAGGAATATAAATGATATTACGACATTCTGAATGTTAATTTAGAGTAAATAGATACCCCAAAGTTGATCGACAGCAATTTCAGATAATTAGCTGCCACAGACAGAGACATCCAATGCGCCAAAGAAGAATCTGCACCAGACGACATTTACGAGAGCTGCACCGCGCACAGGTAGGAGGAAATCCGACGACACCACCCACCAAGGCGGATCAAGGAAGATCCGACTTACACTTGCAAATTCCGGGTGGAAATGCTGCCCAGTTATATTGTACATCACATATACCACCTTCTACGGACTCACGGCTAAGGTGGGTAATAAAAGTATCAGTTTAGAAGCGAGGGGATCGTGCAAACTGTTTAGAAGTCCGTAACTGGCAAACTAATTGACGGAGTTGTCTCATCATCTTTGGTAGTGTACTAGTTTGTAGTTCCGACAATCGTCACACAAGCGTTGTATTGCGTTGTTTTGTTTTGTCACATGACAGTCGCCAGACGGTCAGTGTTTTGTTCTCAGTTGCACCTAGTTACTCGAGTAAACATGGTTGGCGCAAGGCTTACATTCGATGAAAGGAAGTCAGTTTTGAAGTGGTATTTTAAGTACGAAAACATTAATGAGGTTCGATGACAATGGCGAAATCAGTAGCAAACAGAGCCACCGACACGTTTAACGATTCGTCGCATTCGAGACAAATTTGAAGCCGAAGGCTGTGTTAAAGATGTACACAAACAACGATCTGGACGACCTGTAACAGTAACAAGTACAGCTAACTCCCGTCGTGTGTTACAACAATTCATTTCCTCACCACAGAAGTCTGTGAGACAGTGTGCCCGTAAAACTGGAGTGAGTCGCTCAAGTGTTCGGCGAATTTTGAAGACAGCAAAGTGGAAGTGCTACATCCCACGATTGCTACACGCAATGAACGAGGACGACCCAGATCGTAGAATGGAGTACTGCGAGTGGTTTACTAACATGGTGCGCAACGATGAAGAGTTTGCAGAGATGACTGTGTGAACTGATGAGGCACAGTTCAAACTCAATGGTACATTAAATCGGAACAATTGCATCTACTGGGTCGCGGAAAATCCGAATGTCCATGTAGACAAAGCCGTGAATTTGCCAGGAGTAAATGTGTGGTGTGGGTTGTCTTACCGCTTCTAGATTGGGCCATTCTTCTTTGACGGCACAGTTACCGGTGAGGTGTATCTTCAGAAGCTTCAGACATCCTTTTTACCTGCCATCCGAGACTTGTATGGAGACGGAAGAGTTTACTTTCAACAAGATGGTGCCCCAGCCCGCTACCAAAATCTTGTTAGGGCGTATCTCGACGAAAGTCTACCAGAAGGATGGATAGGCCGTAGAGGTGCTGTGGAGTATCCACCACGTTCCCCAGAGCTAACTCCTCAGGACTTTTACCTGTGGGGAACACTAAAGGACGTCGTTTATCGACAAAAGCCACGCACTTTGGATGAACTCCGAAAATCCATCGTACATTCATTTGCAAATAGCCAACTGAACACATTGCACTCAGTAGTTCGTGCTGCACTTCGGCGGCATCGTTTGTGTGTGGATGTTAATGGCGACCATTTCGAACACGTACAGTGACATCTTTATGTTGGACTTTAAGCTACACTTTCACCAAAAATGAGACAATTCCGTATATTAGTTTGCAAGGTATGGGCTTTTAAATAGTGGATACATTTTTTTGGACCTCTATGTATATGTATATGTGCTTGCAAATACATCAGTTCTTTATCATTGCGACCTATCTGTTTTTGTCGCCTGTAATAAGCTTCAAGATTTTTCAAAATTCCTGCGGATTCGATACCCATACAGACGAAGTCACGCGCAAAAGATAGTATAATATAAATTACGTAGACAATCATAAAATGTGTCGGGCAGTGCATTCGTTCATGCGATGTCAACAGTCAGTATTAACGCTACGAACGGTGCAGTCGGTAGTGTGTACTGTGCCGTGGTATAGTACAGTACAGGCTGTCCCACGTTTGACGCAAGCGCTCTGTCCGTCGTCGCGAAGGAAACAGCACCCGGGAGGCAGCCTACGGTCGGCGCACAGGCTACAGCTCGTTCCTGGAACTGTTGTATAGGGTGGGGCAAACAAAAGTGGCTCGAAGAACAGAGTCCTAGGATACAAAGAAACACATCAGAGGAAAGGAAAGTTGAAAGTGACCACCATTCATCTTTTGGACTTTTGGGCCATGCTCAGCAAGTTGCTTACAGCGGATCGAAGCTGGAATTGCTGCACTCTCACCCGAAACGTTCTGCTGCAGTTCTTGAAGACTATGAGTGTTGTTGCGATACACTTTAGCTTTGAGGGCTCCCCACACAAAGAAATCGCACAGACACATCAGGTGACCTAGGGACCAGCAAGGGCCGCGACCGGACTGACCTATGTTAACAACACTGTCAAAATGGTTCAAATGGCTCTGAGCACAATGGGACTTAACCTCTGAGGTCATCAGTCCCCTAGAACTTAGAACTACTTAAACCTAACTAACCTAAGGACATCACACACATCCATGACCGAGGCAGGATTCGAACGCGACCGTAGCCGTAGCGCGGTTCCAGACTGTAGCACCTGGAACCGCTCGGTCACCCCGGCTGGTCAACGCTATCATGTGTGAAGACTGTGCAAATGTACTTCAAGGTTCGGCCGGCTGTATAGGCAGCTGCTGCAGCCTATTGGAAGAAACTATAGGGTTTTTTTCTCTTCCGTTAACGCTGCCACAAATTGTTGGCAATATAACGCGCCGAAGTCAGCTTCTGGTGAAAGAAGATGGGACCAATAATGTGGTGTGCAGACACTGCACACCAAACCCCCATTCTTCTGGTCGTGCAATGGTGTTTCGTGAAAGTTATGAGGATTCTGATCATCTGTGAGTTGTCCTAACCACTTGGATGAAACAAGGCTTCATCAGGCATAAAGAACAGATCCATGCCCAAGCCTTTTATTGTTACTCAGTCAATAGCTGCTTACAAAACTGGAGGCGCAGAGGAACATCGGTCGGTCTGAATGCATGAACAACACACTCCCGATAGGGACGCTTGGTTAGGTCCAGGTGAAATATTTGCCCACATGATCGAAGTGATATGCCGGTCTCTTGCTACAGGCTTTGGGTTGATTTGATAGGACTCTGAAGCATTTTCTGGTGAACTGCAGCCAAACATTCTGGCGTCAGAGCACGCTTTGGAATGTTTTTTGACTTGTTCAATACCGACTCTTTCTGACGACTTGCATGGCACTCATTGCTGGCCCTTTGACACTATTAAACTTCTCAGCAAACAACTGACCACACCTGCTGCTCCACTGTGAGTACCATCATCACCTTTGCTCTGCTCCACTCACACCAACACAGCCCAAAGCTGCGCTGTGAACCTCTGTGGATCACGTGGCAGGCGTCCACGCGGTGTGCTCCCCACGGGGTATGGATACATTTATTTACGTACAATCGCATCCACTCGTCTGGGTCACTACTATTTGCCCCACCCTTCACGTGGCGTCTCGGTTCAAAACTGGTTCAAATGGATCTGAGCACTATGGGATTTAACTTCTGAAGTCATCAGTCCCCTAGTACATAGAACTACTTAAGCCTAACTAACCTAAGGATATCACACACATCCATGCTCGAGGCAGGACTCGAACCTGCGACCGTAGCGGTCGCGCGGTTCCAGACTGTTGCGCCTAGAACCGCCCTGCCACCCGACCAGCTGGCGTGTCGGTTTACGCTATTTAGGAGCTCACTTGCAATGAAGCCTGGGTAAATCTTCCCACCATTTAGCACTTCAAACTGGCTTGCCAGTCAGACTCATAGTGAAACCTTCGAAAGCAACAGTAGTGCTTCACTGACCATTTCAGGTACTTCGCTCGACAGCAGCACTGTAGCCGGTTATTGCAATCTGTGCACAATGGGTAGTTTGATTGCGAAGTGTTACTGATGATAAGAAACAGCTTCATAAGAATAGTGTTCTGTAGAGAGCAAATATAATTGAAGTAATTCATGTTTGTGAAATAAACAGCTTTCAGATACTGCACAAGAATGCCATAAATTCCTTGGCAGTAAGTGTTTTGTCATAACCGTAGATCTTTTCGTTAGTTGTTAGTTATGCGACTGAAGATTGCAGTATATTAATCACATACCTATCGGAAGTTGTGATCCACTTAATCGAGATGCACTGACTGCTCACCACACTCCTGTTTTTAAATCATACAGAAAGTCTTGTTGTAACTGTAGAAATCCGCCGTCAATTAATCTGAGAGTTCACACACGGCGATAGACGCAGTCACACTCCATCAGATTCTTGGAGGGGAGGGAGGGGGGAGAATTAATTAGATAGGATACAGATCATAAGGGTATCTAAACTGGTGATCCCCGTGGAAAAAGTTGAAAAAGATTGGGACTTAGAACCACCTTTTGGAGCTTGCTAGATACCTAAGGACATATTTTCCATGACCCTTAAATCCTCTAAAGCACGCCATTTTAAGCCTGCATTAAAACGTATTTTGCCATTACCGAATTTTTAAAAAAAGTTTTATAATATCAACATTTAAATTTATCGACAGTGTGTATATGATTATTATGTATTAAGTTCTAAACAACCGTGGAAATTATTTTAAGTTCAATAATTTTTGAAACTAAATTCTGCTTGATTTTAATTGTAAATGTAAAAATAGCCTATAACATACAGGATTTTATTTAGTTTATTTTTCAGACATTACAAATACATTTAAAACCGCAAATGGAGAGCTATGAAAACTAGGAACAGAAATGTAAGCGGATAGAAAGTCAACAACTATAACTGAAAACGGTGTCAAGAGTGTAAGGTAAAATAATATGACAAAGTTCATCCTATTCTGACCCAAATACATTTTTCTTGTTGTCAAAATTGGATATAAATATTCTAGCAACATTTCTCAACTATATATTTTCCCAACAACAACTTCTGCACACAGCAAACTGCTACGTGACTGAGCCTCTGCTGTGTCAGTATCTGTCGTAGAGTAGTAAAACTGCGTTCTTCTTCGCAACTTGAAGCCTGTCGCTCGAGCACAAGCTTTACCAATACTTCAACTGTAGCAAATGACATGTGTAGAACGTAATAGTCTTGATGCTATATTTAGAGCATTTTAAAAAACTTCTGATAAATGCCTATGAACTTGGTGTTCCACTACATCGAAATGGCAAAAATGATTAAAATGGAATACATTTTGTACTAACTATTTACTTATAATCATTCCTTTGCCGTTTAAAAGAGACAATAGTGATTAATTGGCTTGCACTGTCTTCATAGCGATTCCTCTTGACACATATACTGTCGTCGTTGTTGTTGTGGTCTTCAGTCATGAGACTGGTTTGACGCAGCTCTCTATGCTACTCTGTCCTGTGCAAGCTTCTTCATCTCCCAGTACGTACTGCAGCCTACATCGTCCTGAATCTGCTTAGTGTATTCATCTCTTGGTCTCCCTCTACGACTTTTTCCCCTCCAAGCTGCCCTCTAATACTAAATTGGTGATCCCGTGATGCCTCAGAACATGTCCTACCAAACGATCCCTTCTTCTAGTCAAGTTGTGCCACAAACTCCTCTAACCCCCAATCCTATTCAGTACCTCCTCATTAGTTATGTGATCAACCCATCTAATCTTCAGCATTCTTCTGTAGCACCACAATTCGAAAGCTCCTATTCTCTTCTTGTCCAAGCTATTTATCGTCTATGTTTCACTTCCATACATGGCTACACTCCATACAAATACTTTCAGAAACGACTTCCTGACACTTAAATCAATACTCGATGTTAACAAATTTCTCTTCTTCAGAAACGCTTTCCTTGACATATACTATTACTTTATTATTATGCCAACAACGGACGTTAAGTGATTGTGGCGTGACGTTCTATTCTTGGTTCTCTGCCTCCTGGCAACCTCACATACAAGCTAGCAGCAAATCAGGCCGGTTCCTGCTTATATAAACCGCCTCTTCATCACTCACAGTCGTACAAATTCAATTCATTAAATTTGGAATACTGTCTTTTTAGTGAATAAAACAAGTCGATTTGATTTATTGGTGCATCAGTATATCCCACAAACCATTAATTCGCATTCCACAAGAGCTTTTAGTATGTGTAATTAGTAATATTTTGATATGTTTCCAATGGCGTCATTTTTTGTCAATTAAGACATAGAAATTGAAATTATTTTTCAAAAAATGGGGGATTGGAGGAACATACTCGCCACGCCGCCTGACTCCACGTTATGGATAGTTGTCACGTGCTTGCTCGTAAATCGGCCTCTATCAACGTGTCAGTGACGCCAACGGTCAGCTGACCCTCCCTGGGGTGGAGTCCGAAAATCTTGAACTTTAAATGCGAACATTTTTAGTTTAGGCTTTACCGTGACCGTTATTGACATTAAATGAAACAACAAGTTTACTGTTACCAGTCACCGTTTTATTTATTTCCACAACGCGTTTAAAAGGTTTAAACCTCCATAATCGGGTGGATTTACATTTGTTAGTATGACATTTGTGTGTGTGTGTTGTGTTACGATTTTGGAGGAACTTGTGGCACTGCCTAGTGGAGAAACAAGACACTATTTCAGAACATGGTTTAGGATTACTTCTGACAAAAAATTAAACTGATATCTAATGGTAAGCATAAAATAAATAAACTAGAGTACCTTCAGTGGTCACGGGTTCCTTTCGCTGTCGTAACGCATCCAACCAAGGCATCCTACACATCCAACCAAAAGCCAGAAAACTAGACATCCTCGAAACACTCCAAATATACAAACACCAAACGAAACAACCAGAATCCATCTTAAATGACAAAAATGACAAGATTTACAATAGTATCATCTCTGTTTTCAGCAACTGCCTACACTCTTAAAAATGCACACACACACACACACACACACACACACACACATATACATACATACATACTCACACACACGCGCACACATCTCCATATTTACCATAAATATTGACAGCCACCAAGAGTACAAGAGATTGACCTCATTTACGGATAATTCATCACACCAACAGCTTGTACCCATTGTGAGCTTGAAACTGCGTGTACATCAACTACTGGCACAAATTGTAAATCTATCTGCATATTTTATAGCATTATCCAATGTACTACACCAACATTTAGGCAGCTAATATACAGTATGTAACATGTAATCTTAAGACTCCTTGCCATGTAAATGTTTGCTCTCATATAATCACTCTTTCCACCCTCTCTCTCTCTCTCTCTCTCCCTCTCTCCCTCACTTTTTCTCTCTCTCTTCCTCTCCTCCTTCCTCCAGCATCTCACTTCTGTTTATCAATCCCAATCAAATAGTGTCATTTATGTATGATTTTACTGCTGTAGCCAATATGATTATTGTATTTCAAGTCTGTAACATTTCAACTGATTGTTATTAACAAATATAAAGTTTAAGCCATTTTAACATTTCGCCTGATTATATAAACGAGTACGAATGTTTAGCTGTTTTAACTTGTCAAAGTTGGATTTATATACCACCTGAAGTACACACATATATATTGGACACCTCAAAACAAACACCTCCAAATGCTTTAATCAATTATTCTGTAATAATGTTGTTACGATGTATATTCTTTGCACTTTGCGATTACGTCTTCTCTTCTGCTATACGAACCTTGCACCCAGCAGATTCCAGACGCCATATTTGTTTACAAATTTGATGTGTTACGGCAGCGAAAGGAACCTGTGACCGCTGAAGGTACTCTAGTTTACTTAGTTTATGTGTACCATTAGATATCAGTTTAATTTTTTGTCAAAAGTAATCCTAAACCATGTTCTGAAATAATATCTTGTTTCTTCACCAAGCACTGCCACAAGTTCCTCCAAAATCGCAACAAAACACACACACAAATGTCATACTAACTAACGTAAATCCACCCGATCATGGAGGTTTAAGCCTTTGGAACGCGTCGTGGAAATAAATAAAACGGTGACTGGTAACAGTAAACTTGTTGTTTCATTTAATGCCGAAAAATCTTGATTCTGCTGCTGAGTATGCATCCGCACGAACAAAGGACTATCGTGTCGTTATGCTAACGCCAAAAGTTAACCTATTGTCGCTCTGTTAACTTCTGTCACAGCGGTGGGTTTTGTGCGTTTGTATCTTCTTACTAAGCTTGCGAAGGATGCGAGCCAGACGCGAAACGAATCTGCGCGGCGGACTGTCGACCGTGGTTGGTGCGCCGTCCGGGCCAAGTGTGTTTTATGGGCAGTTTCGCGAGCTCGTTTAGTCAACTGCTGTACTGGTCGTTAGTTTCCGCCTCACAAAATCTATATACAAACAAAATACGATCACACACAGTACGAAGCTCACACGATTCACAGACAGATTATAAACACAGGACTTTCCTCCCTCGGGTAATTGGCCCCTGTGGTAAGGGGAAGGGCATCCGGCAACAACGTTAAAAATAAAATAAATTTGCTAAATCTTGAGTACTTGGACCCCATACTAGATGGGATTTAACGCTAAGGCCGGTATTACACTATCAATATTTCTTTGTCAAATATCTTTGTCCAGTATCTTTATCAAAGATATTTGATGGTGTAATGGGGAACTTTGTCAAATGTCTAATATTTGATCAAATCTAGGGCCTCGCTGTAGATTTGATCAAAGAAGTCGCTTGTCTTCTGTTCACTGCAATGTGACAAATTACCACATGGAGCGCTAGCATCGCTGCTTTCTGTCGCCTGTAGTGTTTTTATAAAAATTGCGGGTAAATACAATTGGTGTGTGCTGACAATTACAAAATTAATAGAGATGTATGAAGCTGATGAGGCGCTTTACAACGTGAGGCACGCTGAATACAAAAATAGATTACGAAGATTGGAGACCTGACCTAACATAACCTAAACCTCTCCTGTAGCAAGGAATCTGAGTGTTACAGTGAGCCTGTTTTCTGCAGATGTAGCAGTTCTTAAGTGAATATTGTGCTTTGTGACATGAGGATACACTTCATTGAGCACATACAGAAATGTATGCTTATCCATTCTTAACTAATTGATGTACGACTTGACGTCCTTCACTATAAGCTCACGTAACAAGTTTTGTTGGATGATTTTATCGTGTCGTAAAACCCACGGCTTCACCCAGCTATGTCTCCTTTTTTTTTTTCCCGCTTCTCTTCCGCATATGCACACAGTGCAATTGTGGTACATGCAACTGCTGCGGTTAATAACAAGTTGTTATTGTCAGCCATCTTGAACTTTGACGAAAAATATGATGACAGTGTAATACCCCTTCTAGCGCTACATCAAAGATCTTTGTCAAATATATTTTACGGAATATTTGATCACATATTTGATCAAATCTTTGACAAAGAAATTTGATAGTGCAGTACCGGCCTACGCATTGAAGAATAAGGTGGTGGTGGTGGTTAGTGTTTAACGTCCCGTGGACAACGAAGTCATTTGAGACGGAGCGCAAGCTCGGCTTGGGGAAGGAAATCGGCCGTGCCCTTTCAAAGGAACCATCCCGGCATTTGCCTGAAACGATTTAGGGAAATCACGGAAAACCTAAATCAGGATGGCCGGAGACGGGATTGAACCGTCGTCCTCCCGAATGCGAGTCCAGTGTGCTAACCACTGCGCCACCTCGCTCGGTGAAGAATAAGGAAAAGAAGAAGATGAAGAAGTTGCGTTCTCTCACAAGACGAACGAAATATCTCAGAGCAAAAAGGAATTTAGTTTTACGGTACCTGGACAACTCAAAAGGCTACACTATGCATAGAAAGAAGGTAAATAGATCAACATTTTTAATGAAAACAGTTTCAACAATGAAAAAATCATATCTTTTTAAAGAGAAAAGTAATTTTAGAAGTTATTTCGCTTTTAGACAGAAAGCAAGATACAAAGAATAAAGTAAAATGGCGCTATGTATTGCCTTCTAAATATTGTTTTAGCAATTCGTAAGCGTATATTTTCTCGAGCAAACAGGAGAACCCGTGGCAGAACGGTACCGCTAACATTGAAATGACCACAGTGTGACTAAAATTACAAACAAAATGCTTAAAATATTCTGCATAACATTTATTACAATCTTTAGTCAGTGAAACAGGGAAATCTGATGTAGAGGTTCACAGGCGAACGCTATAAAAAAAAAATTAAAAAACAGTGATGATTGGTCTGATGTGTCCCAGGCACGTGGCAAAATGAAACTACAGTCATGACTCTGATATAGTGTAAGGGCTATTAGTAATGATCATTTCTTCATAAGTTTAACTTCAAGATGTACTGATAGTTCCTAAAATCTACAAAAATATAGTAAGCGTATGAGTTTATAAGTGGCACAATGTCAGTGACATTGGGAACAAAACTCACAGATGAGTTGAATTTCATCATCTTCACTGTCGATTCCTGCACAAGAGTTGTGTGCCCATTTATGACCCGAAGCACAAGCCATCCAGCCTTCGGTCAACCTTGAATATAAATCGTTGCAGTAAGACACTCGCCATCACTCACGTCTGCTCCTCTTTTGACATTCTTTTTATTCCTACTTGAATTTTTCATGTTTCTTTTCCTTTTCTAATGAATGAAGTTCTGCCTCTTTTTAGCGTTTTCATCCTGCTCCTGCTTTTTTATTCTATTTTTAAGAACTTTCAACAGCTTCGTGCAGTTCTTACTTGTAGGGACAGTCAGAATCACGGCTCGACCTTCCCTCATACTGCTCTCCATACTATCGTGTCAACTTGTTGGAATTGCTGCAGCGGGTTGTGGAGAAACATGAGGAAATGCTGTGGGACGTGAAGGCTAAGTTGTCTCTCCAACAGACCTATTTCTGTTTTCTGTTTCGGCATATTATCAGCGATAGGAGGCATCGCTATTTCTATGCCAGTGTCGGACAAAGTTGATGCAAGATCAGCTTACGAGGCGCGTATGCGCCTTCATTTGAAACGGATATTTCTACTGTTAACGATTTCTCACCTCGCTGTTGACCTAAGAACGCCTAGTTGACACGTTCCTCGGGGAGCAATTATCTTAGAATGCCCGTTTGGGTTTACACATGTCGCAGTCTCGTCGCAATTAGAAATGCGATCTGAAGATTACTCGGACTTGTCCATAATTCCTGAGAAAGCTCAAAAAACTTGGAAAAGTTTGCACGATTGAAGCCCATTGCTCGAGCACCAGAGGTGGCCTAGAGCTGTGTAATACTAGAGTCCGTATGCCTCGAAAGAAACTCAGTCTCCAGTCTTCACCCGTCATTTTCAGTTCTTTATTAAGCGGGAGCTTCAGTTTGTTCTTATCTGCCGACCGAGAAACTAAAGCTCTGAACTCCTACACTATCAATCCAACCAATCTGCCTGCCATGCCTTTCATACAACCGACAAGCTCTAATTCATGCTCATACGAGAAAACACTACAAAAATTTCTGTTTGACTTGTTAAAATGGAAAGTGTACTTTTGACGTCGATTCTGAATTGCTCTGTGAAGAGTTGTTTCAGGGACGTTGACTTGAATACTGGCTTTACAAACCCCTTTTCTTTTTTCACAAAAGGGCTCACTCTCTCTTCCGTATTTCCTGTAGGCCAACTTTACACTACCTCTTCAATGTTTCCTATGGACCAACTTTACGATTAGTTTTGCTTTAGCATCTTCTAATCATCTATGAAAAAAGAAAATTAAGCACCTGCAACAATACGAAAAATTGAAAATATTTATGCAGCTTACAAGTGTTAGATTAAATATGAACTAAAAATCAGGTAAGAATGGTACGTTACCTGGGGCAGAACGGATCCTCGGTCTGTTCTGCTCCGACCTGTGAGTGTTCACAAACCGCAAAGCGCTTTCAGAAATTAACATCTTCAAAAGGCACGAAACTACAGGACCTAGCACGCGTTTTAGGATTTTAAGAAAGAGAAAAGTAGTACATAAACCTTGAGCAAGCAGTAAAGGAAACAAAAGAAAAATTCGGAGTAGGTATTAAAATCCATGGAGCAGAAATTAAGATTTTGAGGTTCGCCGATGACATTGTAATTCAGTCAGATACAACAAAGGACTTGGAAGAGCAGTTGAACGGCATGGACAGTGTCTTGATAGGAGGATATAAGACGAACATCAACAAAAGCAAAACGAGGATAATGGAATGTAGTCGAATTAAGTCGGGTGATGCTGAGGGAATTAGATTAGGAAAGGAGACACTTAAAGTAGTAAAGGAGTTTTGCTATTTGGGGAGCAAACTAACTGATGATGATAGAAGTAGAGAGGATATAAAATGTAGTAGACTGGCAATGGCAAGGAAAGCGTTTCTGAAGAAGAGTAATTTGTTAATATCGAGTGTGGATTTAAGTGTAAGGAAGTCGTTTCTGAAAGTATTTGTATGGAGTGTAGCCATGTATGGAAGTGAAACATAAACGATAATTAGTTTGGACAAGAAGAGAATAGCTTTCGAAATGTGGTGCTACAGAAGAATGCTGAAGATTAGATGGGTTGATCACATAACTAATGAGGAGGAATGAATAGGATTGGGTATTAGAGGAGTTTGTGACACAACTTGACTAGAAGAAGGGATCGTTTGGTAGGACATGTTCTGAGGCATCAAGGGATCACCAATTTAGTATTGGAGGGCAGCGTGGAGGGTAAAAATCATAGAGGGATACCAACAGATGAATACAGTAAGCAGATACAGAAGGATGTAGGTTGCAGTAGGTACTGGGAGATGAAGAAGCTTGCACAGGATAGAGTAGTATGGAGAGCTGCATCAAACCAGTGTCAGGACTGAAGACCACAACAACAAACCTTTTCGCTTACCTTGCAGATCAAGAGTTACTAATATAACAATGGGCCTGCGAAAAACAAGCACAAGCACGTTACTGGCAAAACAGTCAAACTCTTCTACAATGGCTTCTTACCACTGTTGTTGCTTGGATAACAGCTCCTAAAAGTAAATTCTAGTGTGCACCACCTTCCAGCCAAAATAAACCCAGAGTTCCGTTCTGCTCCGTGGTTCCTCTTACCCCGGCTTCCCATAAATTATGTTTTGTAATGCTTGGACGGCATTTTCCCCTCTTTTTGCACCTTTCAGTGATGTGGAGAATTTATCACACAACCTTTGTCAGGACGACATGCTTTGAAATTTGCTTTGGTAGTTAATAAACACTACATCGTTGCTTGCTCCTATATTCTGTTACTATATCTCCATTGTAAAATGGACGGTCCCTCATAACTTCGCTATCATCGGTGAGGTACAGACATTTATCACAACACACGCATTTTTGGCACTGACGTGTAACCAAACCGACTACTCGTGACAAGCGAGAATCAGCTGGCATAAAACGCCAGGGCACCGCGATAGACTCACTTACCCCGAGTAGTCAGGTGAGACAAGAAAGTCGCTCGTGTAAAAGGGACTTTAAACCGAGAATTCCATGTCGAAAATGGATGTCTGTTATTCCGTAGAGATGGCGTCTACGTGGCACACCTCACGTTTCAAGTCCCCGTGCAGTTTCTTTGCGTTAGCAGAAGTCTGGGGCTATCCATCTGCGCAAGAGGAGGTGCCCTCCGAGATTCCCAATGACGCCAAGAGAGGGATCGTGCATCCGGAATACGGATGGGCTCCCGCTATTACGACGGCTGTTCAGAATTCTGCTGCCGAGCTGCTAGCAACTGATCGTTGTTTTCACATGCTGTGCCGCGTCTGTGCCATCTTTTAATAGCTGCTGAAAACCCACTGAAACAGCGCGCAGAGACTGCGGCAGACCGTTCGCGTCCTTAACAATGCTTCAGGTTGATAAATAACAAGAACCGGCTTGTTATGAAAAGTATATTGGCGCGATTCGGACATAGCGCATCATCAGATTATCATAAACCAACTTGGTACAAAATATCATGCTAAGCGCTTCTGTTATTTAATGACCTCAGGCAGTGTTAATGGCTCATGTCACGGCTTATGTCACAAAATAAACTAAGGGTAGTTGACCACATCAAGATCATCGGCACATCGAACAGTGTTGTTTTACGTGTCTCTATAATCTGATTTAAATTAGTTGGCACCAAACATTTTACTCCTTCCTGCACGACAAGTCTTAAGAGTCCCGTACACTTTCTAGAGTCATGGAGCGGTATGGACCTGAAATCATACATTACCATCATTTCGGGATGTCTGTCTCCTACTGCTGTAGCGCAGGAAGCTCTTTTGTTGTGAAATTCAAAATCTCTGCCCAGTGAGGACAGAAAAAAAGACGGCCTGTGTTATCACTATGACATTTCGTCATTAGATTTTATTGGCACCGCTGACGTGACGTTATTGGGAGTGTTTGGATGTTTATAACGTGCTTTTGTATTGTTTTAGTTAATGTAAACCGATATTTCTAAAGCATTAATTAACTAACTCGATATTATACGATAAATATATCCTGACGAGGTTCAGAAGTCTCACTTGTGTTTTATACCTGTTAGAATGCATATTCTGTTTTTAGTAATTTTTGTAATATTCCCACCAAATTTTAAATCATTTGGTATACTTTTCCATAGTATACGCAGGAAAGGATTAAAATCCTAAGTTTCGACGTAGTCGTAACTAATGTTGTCTGCAGACAGCCATCACACATCTTACTGAAATTGCAGTATTTCCGGCTTTATAGCCATCATATTGAACTACAAGAAGCTCTGCTTAGAGCAGTTGAGAAGGCAATAGTGGGAAGATGACGAAATGTGTTGCGAGGTACCGATGGCAGACAATTTATTCGGTACGGGTTTCGTGAGAAAGATCGCCTACATTGTGGTCCTTCTCGACGATTGGCTGCTGTGTTCGGGAGTAGCGTATCAAAGTGATGAACTTATGTTATTAACAGTAGAAAAACTAAACAGTGAATCTACTTGCAGTTCACAAAAAATCATTTCTTAATATTTTTCAAAAGTGTTAAGTACCAGTAAAATATTACACAGTGGCTAAACGAAAAGGCAGGCGAAACACTTCGGAGCTCTTCGTATCGAGTCTAAAAATGCATTTTCTTTTTGTTGGTTAGCAGTGTGTTCCGGCTACAAAGCATCATCCCAACGTTTGTATCACACTGAGACTGTTATGTGCTAGATTTGGAAGTAACTTTTTTTTCATTTATAACAAGAATTAAACTTAAACTCTCTACCTCCTCCTAAAAAAAAGTCATATATGGTGGTCTGTAGATCTATAAATTGTCTCTAAAATGTCAAAAATGTGTTCTTAATTTTCATTAAGGCCGAAGTTAGGTTTCTTCATGGATCAGGCGAAACTTGTACATGTGGAAAAACAGTCGCCACAATGTTTTGCGCAGATGAAGTAGCAACATAGTGGTTACAGACGAGCCAGGTTTCCTTTGCCGTGACACTGATAGGAACAGTCCAGCCAGAATCGCTGTCTCATGACGATTAATTTAAATAACAATACATAAAAAGGGAAGACATAATATTTTATGAGAGTACAGTCTAATTATTACTGTTTTATAAAGACCTTAACATAAACTCTGCATAATTTAGTTACTGGCTTAAATCTTTAAAAGTACTTGCAGCTTAAATGGAAGATAAGACCACCATCCAACATATGTATGTCTTTATAAATAGAACTCACTGTGACGGCATTTCTGACGGAACTTGATTTTCTTTTTAATTAGCCGCATGAAGTTTTCATTATTTTCTTCTTTTCTAATGTGGTGATGTTAATACTATTTGAGCACATCATCTTGCTGTGAACTAAATATTAAACCACTGTTCGCGACACTGTAACGTTTGTACGGCTTGGCAGCTGAGTGGGTATGTATAAGACCACATATACACTGAAGTACCAAAGAAACTGGTAAAGGGATGCGTAGTCAAATACAGAGATATGTATACAGACAGAACACGGCGCTGCGGTCAGCAAATCCTATATGAGACAACAAGTATCTGGCGAAGTTGTTAGATCGGATACTGCTGCTATAATGGCAAGTTACCAAGATTAAGTGAGTTTGAACATGTTGTAGTCGGCACAATAGCGATGGGACATAGCATCTCTGAGGTAGCGATGAGTGGGGTTTTTCCTGTACGACCATTTCACGAGTGTATCGTGAATATCAGGAATCCGGTAAAACATCAAATCCCCGACATCGCTGAGGCCGGTAAAAGATCCTGAAAGAACGGGATCAACGACGACTGAAGAGACTCTTTCAACGTGACAGAAGTGCAACCATCCCGCAAATTGCTGCAGATTTCATTGGTAGGACATCGAGAAGTTTCGACATGGACTTTCGAAGCCAAAGACCTACTCGTGTACCCTCGATGACTGCACGATACAAGGCTTTACGCCTCCATGGTGGCCGAGCGATTCTAGGCGCTTCAGTCTGGAACCGTGAGACCGCTACGGTTGCAGGTTCGAATCCTGCCTCGGGCATGGATGTGTGTGATGTCCTTAGGTTAGTTATGTTTAAGTAGTTCTAAGTTCTAGGGGACTGATGACCTCAGATGTTAAGTCCCATAGTGCTCAGAGCCATTTTTTGAACTTTAAGCCTCACCTGGGCCCGTCAAGAACGACATTGGACTGTTTACGACTGGAAACATGTTGCCTGGCCGGACGAGTCTCATTGCGAGTTTTACCGAGCGAATGGATGTGTACAGGTATGGAGACAACCTCATGAATCCATAGAACCTGCATGTCAGTAGGGGACTGCTCAAGCTGGTGGAGGCATGTGCAGTTGGAGTGATATGGGACCCCTGATAGGTCGAGATATGTCTCTGACATGTGACACGTACGTAAGCATACTGTCTGATCATCTGCATCTGATCATGTCCATTGTGCATTCCCACGGACTTGGGCAAGTCCTGCAGGACAATGCGACACCTCACACGCCAAATTCGCTACAGTGTGGCTCCACGAACACTCTTCTGAGTTTAAACACTTCCGCTGGCCACCAAACTTCCCAGACATGAATATTATTCAGAACATGTGGGACGCCTTGCAACGTGCTGTTCGGAAGAGATTTCGACCGCCTCGTACTCTTGCGGATTTATGGACAACCCTACAGGATTAGCAGTGTCAATTCCCTCCAGCACGACTTCAGAAGTTAGTCGACTCCATGCCACGCTGTGTTGCGGCACTATTGCGTGCACGTCGGGGCCCTAGGCAGGTGTACCAGTGTCTTTGCCTCTCTGTTTAAATTTTCGGGGTTCGGGAGCAGATAATGTTTTTTTCTGTTACATATAAATAGAACCGCTAGTAATTCTGCTTTCGTGCTAAAAATGCCTAGTTACATCCTACAAATGGGTGGGTACGTCACATCAGTTGTTAGATCTATGGAAGGTAGGGACATGCTTGTCCTTTTTTTTGTGACACAGGAAATATCACTCCTACGTCGGTTAGTAGAGGAATGAGGGCAGAGGCTTAGATCTCCCCCCCCTCCCCCCCCCCCTAGCTAACCATTGGGCTGGTTGCAGCAGTCCTCGGAAATACGTCTGCCTAGTTACGTCAGCGTAGTAGGACGTGTGGCACAAGCTGTACAAGTATTGGAAACGAAGCTGGTAAGAGGAAATAAGTGGACAAATCGGCCGGCGAGAGAAGACCAGCTGTTACGACAGATGTCCAGTCGCGCATGTGCAGATAACCTGTGAAGTGTTGTTATCTACGCGTTGCAGCGCTGTTACATTCACCACTGAAGCTCGGTGGGCCGATGGCGTCATGAGTTGATTATCGCAGACGGCTTCCAGCCGAGGGGCGGTACGTTGATTCCTAAGAGCCTGAGAAGAATGCCAGCGGAATCTAAGAATTGAGGTTAATATAAAGGAACACTGGAACCTCTCCAGAGCGCTTAAACATAAATATTCAACTCTCGGAATACCGCAAAAGGAGTGGTATTGGGTGGTTACGTTTCATGGTATTTATCCGGGGTGCAAGCGATATCTATCCACCAAATTTCTGAGAATATGTTTTTGTATAAGAGACACTGTTTCTCCTGTTGCTCACTTAACAGAAATTGCTTTTAGTTAGATTTATTACCCTCATTTATCTTTGTATCTATATTGCATTAAATATATCTGCACAACAGTGCAGATGTCGACGTTGTGCATTGTGTACGTTGTTTGGAAACAAACTTGTTCCACTCACCCACAATATCTGATGTTAAAGCAATAATGCGTACTACACTGTTCGCCTTCAAGCTTGCGTCCGCAGCTCGTGGTCGTGTGGTAGCGTTCTCATTCCCCACGCCCGGGTTCCCGGGTTCGATTCCCGGCGGGGTCAGGGATTTTCTCTGCCTCGTGATGGCTGGGTGTTGTGTGATGTCCTTAGGTTAGTTAGGTTTAAGTAGTTCTAAGTTCTAGGGGACTGATGACCACAGATGTTAAGTCCCATAGTGCTCAGAGTCATTTGAACCATTTTTTTGTTGCTTCGTACTGTGTGGCATCTATTTCGCTTTTGATATCACTGTGGGACTAGATGCCATAGTTAGGTCTAGGGTCAGTTGACATACTTATGACAACGTGGCCCACATCTATGTCAGCTAAACACTCCATTACCTTTCCTTAAAAAAAGAAACAGTTTCTATGAACATGATTTACTACACATTACCCCAAAAGAAATTCGTGTCTTCCCCACGACAGCAGTCCAACAATGACTGAGAAAGAACTTTCCAGAAAACGCGGGTTTCAGTATTCTTCTGCGGATTCTGATGATGGCGTGTCAAATATTAACTACGCCGGAAATAATGACAGCGTAACATTCCTTGACGGCAGTTCAAAGGCTGAAGAACCTCTCCTTGGCGAAGAGCTTTCACCCCCAGCCTGCTACCTACACGATGGTGATGGTTCTCATTCGATAGTTCCCACGACTGTTGGAGAACGTCAAAAAGATTCCAACAGGTAACATTGAACAAGACCAGCAAGGAATCCCACACAATCTCGAGGGCCTCCTGATCACACTGTATTACAATTGAATGACTTTGCTTTGGTGAAGTTCGATCCCCTTCAGTACTCTGGGAATATTATCGAAACCGGTGGCAACTACATTCGCGTGTCTACTAACGTCAAACAGGGCAAAAGCGGAGATGGCCAGACCAGGATAATTCACTTGGATACGACGAAAGATAAATTGCGCGTGAATTGAACCCAGCTGCTCAAGTATACAAGTACCAAACTACGACGTTTCTGGATGATTTAAAAAATTGATCTAATTCTATTTGAATAACTATAACAATAAGCAGAATTTATTTTTCTTTAGGGGTTCATTGTTTCTTCATACATTTATGTTCACATTGTTGTTTATTCATCAAAGCAGACTTAATTGTAATTTATTGTTTGAAAAGAAAGTTACTCAAAGTTTTGAAAAAATGAAATTTTTTCTTCGAAAATCGTTGTGTGCTGTCTGAGTATACCTTTGCGTACCAGCTTACAACTCACCACTAGGGTTATGCCAACTAGCCCCTCACTGGCGTAAGTTGGCATAGATGAAAGGTCCTGGGGAAAAGTATTTTTCGAATTATCTAGTCACGTAATTAATTAATGGGTCAAGCATGGTTTTATAGCCAAAATGTTAAACAGTCTGCCACATTCACAACAATCACCGGAAGTATCTGTAGAAAAATCAAAGATCAAAATCCACGCCAACCAACCCCTTGGTGTTGGTTGCCCATTAACAATGCTGCACAGCAGTGTGCATGGATTTATTGATAAAGAATTGTCCGTTACGCATGTGGAAGAAACTGGTACACCTACCTAATATCGTGGGGGGGCATCCGCGAGCACGCAGAAGTGGCGCAACACGACTCGACTAATGTCTGAGGTAGTGCTGGAGGGAACTGACACCATGAATCCTGTAGAGCTGTCCATAAATCCGTAAGAGTACGAGCGGGTGGAGATCTCTTCTGAACTGCACGTTGCAAGACATCCCAGATTTGTTCAATAATGTTCATGTCTGAGGAGTCTGGTGGCCAGCGGAAATATCTGAATTGAGGAGAGCGTTCCTGGAACGACCCTGTAGCAATTCTGGACGAGTGGGGTGTCGCAGTGTCCTGCTGGAATTGGCCAAATATCGTCCATCCGCTCGATACAATTTGAAACGAGACTCGTCCGACCAGGCAACAGGTTTCCTGTTATCACCAGTCCTGTGTCGGTGTTGACGGACCCAGGCGGGGCGTGGGCGTAAGGCTTTGTGTCGTGCAGGCATCAAGGGTACATGAGTGGGCCTTCGGCTCCTATAGACCATGTCGATGATGTTTCGTTGAATGGTTCGCACGCTGACACATGTTGATGACCCAGCACTGAAATCTGCAGTAATTTGTGGAAGAGTTGCAGTTCTGTCACGCTGAACAATTCTCTTCAATCGTTGTTGGTCCCGTCCTTGCAGGATATTTTTCCGGCGGCAGCGATGTCGGAGATTTGATGTTTTACCGGGTTCCTGATATTCGCAGTACACACGAGAAATGGTCGTAAGGAAAAGTCCCCACTTATTCGCTGGCTCGTAAACGTTGTGACCCATCGCTCGTGCGGCGACTGTATACTCACTTAAATATTGATAACTTGGCATTGTAGCGTCCGTACCCTGTCTAACAATTGCGTCAGACACTTGTCTTATATAGGCGTTGCCGACCGCAGCGCCGCATTCTGCCTGTTTACATATCTCTCTACTTCAATACACGTGCCTATACCAGTTTCTTTGACGCTTCAGTGTATATCTCAGTAGCTAGACGGGAACTTGAACCGCTTTACTCCCAAAAGCGTGTCCAGTGTTTTTCTATTGCGTCATCCCGCTCGGATTTAATTGGAAATTTCTTCTCGCAGAACCTTTCTTTTAATTAATCGTGGCAAAGAAAATGGTGAAAAGATTGATCAAGTCAAATTTCCTATCTCGCGCCTGGAAATAAAGTCTGTAGAAATTTGAAGGTTTACCTGCAGCGTGGACAGATGGCATACGTATTAGCGTTTGACCAGTGATTTCGATAAGCAGCTATTACTGAAGCAGGTTTCAACTGGATGATGGATGAGAATAGTGTAAAGTCGATATCACGTTTATCACACTGTTTAAGAGTTTTATGGAACATATCAAGCAGTGTTTAATTTTAGAGAATGACTAAGATGACCGTGCCTACAATTATTGGCTTGTCTGGTGGAATTCCTAGTGATAATGTGAAATATCTAAGGATTACTAAATAACAGTCTCTCGCTGCGTTTTTCTACCTGCATGTGAAGACTAATCTCAGAAGCTTACTGTATCGATTTTGATACGATTTTCACTAATACACTGACGGAAAAAATGCAACTCCGGGAAGGTGTTCGTGCGAAATAAACTAAAGTTTGTACTGTCTCTTGCAGCGGTCTCTCCGCGATATTTTCAGAAATTTTATAAATTATATAACTCAGTACATATCTCGAAATATCTCTTCTTATCTTACCGATTCCTAAACTTTAATATACGAATATTATCAATGCAAAGTTGTTTCAAGCCTTATTATTCCTTGGAGCGTCCATTTACTCCATGGGATAGCTTCTCTGCTATCCGTTTTCTCTTATGAAAGGAATGAAGGAGTGCTTGTCGCTTAGCCGTGAAAGAACGAAGATGTATATGTATAGAATTGTTAAGCTAGTCGCCATCTTGATGAGATTCTGTACGAGAAGGAATTTAATACATGAACTAAACTAAAGTGAGTGTGTTCGCGTATTATTTAACTGATTATTATTGACAGTGTCTGCTTACTACGCTGTGTAGCACGGGATCAGTGGGGAACGTCTGATTTACACTGGACGAACCTGCATTTTTTATGCTCAAGATATCCAGTTACTTCAAATAAATAGGCTAACACGGTCTTACCAGCAGATCCCCGGTCTTCCCCGTGTGATCACCGAAAGTTAATAATTAAAGTTAATAATTATTACAAATGTTTTCAGCAGATCGGCTGACAATTTTCGTCGCACCGAGAATTCGAAGTTGCTTCACTGTCTTATGGAATTTAAGTTAAGCTCAATTTAATCAGCATAGAACAGCATTGAACTGTGTGAATGTGCCGGCCGCGGTGGTCTCGCGGTTGTAGGCGTGCAGTCCGGAACCGTGCGACTGCTACAGTCGCAGGTTCGAATCCTGCCTCAGGCATGGATGTGTGTGATGTCCTTAGGTTAGTTAGGTTTAAGTAGTTCTAAGTTCTAGGGGACTGATGACCACAGCAGTTGAGTCCCATAGTGCTCAGAGCCATTTGAACCATTTTTTTTTGTGTGTGTGAATGTGTTAAGCCTGCTTTGTGAATGAAAATTCCCTTAGTATACGCATGTTTTCTACTACCATGATCAGTGAAGCTAAATTAGGCCGGTGTGAGAGAGGTTTTCAAATTTTAGATCCCACAAAAAAAATATTAAAAGTTGATAGGCGTGTTTCTAGATCTGGAAGATGATGTCTATCCAGATTGCGCGTAAGAATGGCGCGAGAGTGGCGTAAGAATGGCGCTAATATCGCCCTATGAGGTTACAAATCAGGTTTGCTTTAAAGACACGCTGTAACGATCGTGAGCTTTAGTTACCTTTGTGACAGGACGTTGTGAGTTGATTTAGTGAAGAATGTCTTTAAGGTGACAAAGACTCCATTATCAATACCTCACTGAGTTTGAACGAGGTCGTGTAATAGGGTTACGAGAGGTTGTGTATTCCTTCTGCGATATTGTAGGAAGACTTGACAGGAATGTAGCCACTGTACATGCATGCTGGCAGCGGAAGTCACGGGAGTGTACGGTCACAAGAAGACCGAGTTCCGGAAGGCCACGTGGCACTACCGAGACCGAAGATCATCGTATTCGGCGTATGGCTCTGGCTCTTAGTACTGCATCTGCAGCAGCAATTTGAGCATTAGTTGGTACTACAGTGACATAAGAAACTGTTACAAATAGGTTACTTCAAGGACAGTCCGAGCCAGACACCGTGTAGCGTGCATTCCACTGACCCCAAAGCAACACTATTTCCGACTTCAGTGATATCAAGCGAGACCTCATTGGAGGGCATGGTTGAGGCTGTTGTGTTTTGTGATGGTTCTGCCTCGGTGCCATTGATGTCCGTGTGTTGGGTGAAAGGAGGGCAGTTGATGGCCTGTAACCTGTCTGCGTGCTAAACACATTGCACCTACACGTGGACTTATGGTCAGAGGCGCGATTTAGTATGACAGCAGGAGTAATCCCGTGGTTATTCCACGCACCATGACTGCAAATTGTGCGGCAAACTGGTGATTCGGTCTCCTGTGCTGCCATTCATGAACATAATTTCAAGGGGTGTTTTCCAACAGGATAACGCTCGCTCACATACTGCTCTTGTAGCCCAACGTACTCTTCAGGGCGTCGACATGTTGTCTTGGTCTGCTCGATCACCAGATTTGTCTCCAGTCGAGCACATATGGGGCACAACTCCAACGTCATCCACAAACAGCATTAACCGACACTGTATTGACTGAGCATGTGCAACAGGCATGGAAATAGATGGCACAAGCTTTCATCCTGCACCTGCACAACAGAAAGCATGCACGTTTGCATGCCTGCATTCAACATTCTGTCGGTTACACCAGTCAATAATGTATCAGCATTTTACATTTGCAATGGCGTATCTCGCGCTTACGTTAACCTGTGACTTGCAATGTTAATCACTTAAAGATGTTGCCTAGACAAATATACTCCCGAAGTTTCATTACACTGTGTTTACTCCTAAGCTGGACATGTTGTCTTTTCGCTGATACTTAGTGCTACCTTTGCGAAGCAAGGGTGAGTCATTGCTACATTATAAAAATAAACTTTCGTCACATATTTGCCAATACTCCTTTCCTCGCCGATTTTGCAGAAAACCCTCTCATTTTTTATCTTATCAAACCATCAAAGTTTTCGCATTCTTCTACAGCGCCACATCTCAAATGCTTATATTTTCTTCTTTTCCAGTTTTCCCACAAAAATGTTTGCCTTCCATACAATGATGCTGAGAGGTATACATTCTCAGATTTTTCTACTCAAATTGAAGACCTTGGTTGTAAACAACGGTAAGGGAAACGTTGGATGACTTCAGAAATTGCGCAGTGAATTTTCAATAGCATCTTATAAAGAAGATATTTCAGTTATACGTAATGAGATTTTTTATTTAGATAAGTAATTGTTTTTTAAAAAAATACACTGGTGAAACTGAAGTACGAAATTTATACTATGTCACTGTCAAGTAAGATAGTTCTGTGAGACTTGGAGCATACATGGAAACAACTGCTACAGTACAGTACACAAGGTAACTGAAAGAAATGCGTAACGAGCAGAAGAGAAATTACTCTATATAAAAGACAATAATTTCACTGAAGACACCGCGATTCATGATGACCCCCTGAACATTATAACCGGCGGGGCATGGTTGTTAGTAGGCCATGGTTGTTAGTACGGTTTCATGATCACGGAAAGCAATGTATGCTCTGCAACGTGCTTCCATGCTGGTCACAAGGTTGATAGGGAGTTCTTGTAGAAGGGAGTTCCATTTTTCCACCGGCGCCGTTGACGTTTGCTGACTGGACGTTGGTGGATGCGGACGTGCTGCAACACATCCCCGACACATCCCACACGTCCTTGATGGGTTTTATGTCAGGGCAACGGGCTGGCCAGTACACGCGCTGGGGTAAGCAGTGCATTGCCACAATAAAGTTGACCCGTGACTGTACCGTGTTCTAAGATTTGGAGATCACTACGGCCTTGCAACAATAGGCCATAACACCTGTATCACCAAAACGATCATGTTCGACAATGTTGGACGTAACGCCGTATGACGAGTGGTGGTAACACATAATGCATCCCCGGGACATTGTCCACAGCTCCCGCACTTACCTGCACTTGCTATCTTCAGGGCCGTGTACATGATATTTTTCCGAATGTCTCATCGTATGTATCAGCTCTCACAGATTCTACACTCCAGCTTGAATGACTGTCCGGTTGCCACCTTCCTCAAGAGATTTTAGAAATTCCGAAGGAATCGGAACCATTCTATCTGACATATTTGATTGCAAGTCTTTCAAAGCTCTGTCGAACAATGACTCCAATACTGGAAACTGTGTTGTCTAAACAGACTCTTGTTTATACTGCTACCATATCACCAGGTCCTCCCCTTTACTAGTACACAGGAATGATTGAATTTCACAGACGTGTGCTTATATATAACTAAATAGTGAAACATCTTTGCCGCGTGGGGTAGCCGTGCGGTCTAGGGCATCTTGTCAGGGTTCGCGCGGCTACCCCCGTCGGAGGTTCGACTCCTCCCTCTGGCATGGGTGTGTGTGTTGTCCTTAGCTTAAGTTAGTTTAAGTTAGATTTAGTAGTGCGTAAGCCTAGGGACCGATGACCTCACCAGTTTGGTCCCATACTCCTTACCACAAATTTCCAAATTTTCCAAAGCTCTTTTGTTTCCTGTCGCGTAACAACATACAGACACGAGAATTAATTCTCTTATACTGAAGAGTCTTTGCTCCTATGGCTGTATATAACTAGCCGGGTCTAGAAATCAAAAACATGATTTTCGCGGTCAGAGCTGGTATTGTTTGCGCCATGTTTGATACCTACCAGACGACAGTACTTGCCGTGAGTATTAGCGCGCTGTTCGGGAAGCATAGGGAGATCCGGTTCCAAACCCTCTCTCGCCACATTCATGGCTTGTGCCATATAATCTTTGCAGTAAATACTCTGCTTAGAGAGAGGAATTGGTTGTCAGCAACAAACCTGAGGGTACGGGCAAGCTAATCTGTCGGAGCTGTATTCTATGTCTCACAGGAGCAACGTCCACAGCACTGTGACAGATACACTGCAGAGCTCGGAAGTAAAGGGGTGGACCCAAAGACAAGTTGATCCTTCGAGTAGGTCAGAGAGAAGGCCTCAGATTTTGTATTTAATTTGTGTCAACACATATAAACGTACTGTATAATTCACGAAAACGTTGTATTGTACTTGATTGTCCTCAATACTCATTGGCACTACTATAGGGCTACTGCGGCATCAGCAGCACGATTGGACCACCGAACTTCAGACAACTTTATAGCTTCGTCGTTTCTTGTATGATGGATCGATGAGGATTCTCTGTCCCGTCATTGTAACTACCAACCTGGCTCTCCGTAAGTGTTATTAGACATCCGATTATCGTGGAACGTCCAAGTTTTTAGGGGTGTCATGACCAGTCCCGCGTACACCTTACGCGATACGCCAACCAAACACACTGACGTTTGAGCACTGCCAACAGCTCGAAATGTGATGCTGTTCACTTCAAAAATGGTTTAATTTTTGAACATGTCGACGTTTCCGTTGCTTCCATTGTTGCATTACTACCGGATATTTGCTCTTTTCAGAAAAGTGTTTCATCTTTTACCTCATCTCCAGCCCACTGATTTGCCGCGATTTCCCTTGGCATGTGGCCGAGCGGTTCTAGGCGCTTCAATATGGAACCGCGCGACCGCTACGTCGCAGATTCGAATCCTGCCTTTGGTATGGATGTGTGTGATCTCCTTAGGTTAGTTAGGTTTAAGTAGTTCTAAGTTCTAGGGGACTGATAACCTCAGATGTGAAGCCCCATAGTGCTCAGAGCCATTTGAACCCTTGGCACGACAGTTTATAAGAGGGTTGGAACTTTAATTGTGGCTACTATTTATTTACAGCTCGTACAAAAAAGGTATGTGTTTCAACGTTTTACTTACCTTCAAAGTAGTCACCAGCATTGTGTATAACCCTTTGCCAGCGATGTGGAAGTCGTAGGATACTCTTAGCAGTGGCAATTACGTTGACATTTCGAGCGGCGCGGTCTATTGCCTGACGAATTTGTAGCAGTTCTGAAGCGAATGTCGCGAAGTGTTTCCTTCAGTTTAGAAATAGAGTTGAACTCACGAGGGCTTAAGTCAGGGGAGTGCAGTGGGTGGTATAGCACTTAGCATCCTCATCAGTCAAACAAATCAGTAACAGATTGTACTGTACGTGCTTGAGCATTGTCCTCCAAAATTATGGTCAGGTCTTCCAGAAAATGTCATCAGTTCTGTCTCTATGCTGTTCATTTTTGGATCACAACCTACGACCAGAATGTAATCATTTGAAATGTGGCACTACAGAAGTATGTTGAAAGCTAGGTGGGCTGAGGAGAGTCTCCAGAGAAGAGGCGAAGAAAGGAATACACTGAAAACACTAACATGAAGGAGGGACAGGATGGTAGGACATCTGTTCAAACATCATGTAATAACTTCCACCGTACTTGAGAGAGCTGTAGAGGATGAAAACTGTAGTGGAAGACAGAGATTGGAGTACATACAACAAATAATTGAGGGCTTAGGTTGTAAGTGCTACTCTGAGCTGAAGAGAAGGGAAGGGATGTGACGAGATGAAGAGGAATAGTAATTCTACCTACCCATGTCAAGTTAGTCAGAAGAGTATTGGCTGGACAAAAACCGGAAATCGAAAGCGGGCATGGCAACCATTCACGCTGACCACTCAGCTACAGAGACGAACAAGTGGTTTATAGAATGTGTACATATTTCGAAACAAAATAAATGAAATAGCTTAAATGGCGCTACCTGCTAGTTACGTATATTAATCAACTACACTGACACAATCTTAACACAGACTTTAAAACCAATTTTTAAGGTTTCATTAACATACTTAAGAAATACAAGGTACACCGTTCTTTATTATGTGTGTGGTCCTTCACACTTAACTCTTTAATGCGAGTTTTTATTGAGAACAGTCATGGACTGTGCGGCTGATACGGGCGGAGGTTCGAGTCCTCCCTCGGGCATGGGTGTTTATGTGTTTGTCCTTAGGATAATTTAGGTTAAGTAGTGTGTAAGCTTAGGGACTGGTGACCTTAGCAGTTAAGTCCCATAAGATTTCACACACATTTGAACTTTTTTTTATTGAGAATTTTTTTGTAGATGCTTTTGTGTGTCATAAATATCAGCAAGACTAATGAACCAGATAAAATCTGCTACTTTTGATTAACAGCACAATACTTTAGAATACAGTTATAGCTAATTTTATTCATAATATATTGAAGGAAATATCACGTAATGATTGAAAATGTACGTCCTTTTCTGTATACCGACTTTTAGGAGCTTTCCCCGCCCATTTTTTAAACCACTAATCCGTCAGATCCCAATTTATGAAAATTAGGTCTGGCAGCATCACTCTCCGCACACGCCTTGCAAGTACAACTAAGCCTGATCACTCTGCTGGAAGGGTCTTCGCTAATATATTCTGGTGCCACAGTGGCACGGAACTCATGATTTTTACGACTATAGATGCAGTTTTAATGAGCACAAAGTGACTAATTCGGCGGGTCCATGTGTAACGACGTACCATGTTGGCAGAGTTGATGCTGTTCCATCAGTTTAAATATGGAAGGAATAAGGATTCTCAGTTTCGTCAATGATCTCATGATGCTCATAACATCAGAGTGCCTGTTACTGGATTTTGGGCTCAAGTACAACACGTCGCCCAGCGATGTCCTTTCAGAAGTTCTAGCCGTTTCTTAGTTTCACTGGCAACGTCTATTAACCAGAATATTTACTTGTATAATATTTTTTATCCGTATTTGCTTGTAGAGCTTCACTGTGAAATCCTTTCCCACTCACACTGCCACATGCTGTTGGTGGAAGACGCTTTCTCACATCTACAGAACTGTATATGAGTAATTATGGAGAACTGTGTCCTGTTAGAAATTTTGGGTACTGCTTTCTTGAGACATGGTAGGTGGCAGACTGGTAACCTGTTTTGGCACTCCGTCTTCAGGCCACAAGTGGCCTACTGGGACCATCCGACTGCCGTGTTATCCTCAGTGGAGGATGCGGATAGGAGGGGCGTGGGGTCACCACACCCCTCTCCCGGTCGTTATGATGGTATTCTTGCCCGAAGCCGCTACTATTCGGTCGAGTAGCTCCTCAATCACGAGGCTGAGTGCATCCCGAAAAATGGCAACAGCGCATGGCGGCCTGGATGGTCACCCATCCAAGTGCCGACCACGCCCGACAGCGCTTAACTTCGGTGATCTCACGAGAACCGCTGTACCCACTGCGGCAAGACCCGTTTTGGTAGCTAGTGGAAACAAGTAGGCTCCGATGTTTAGGCAAGTGCAGGCAGCTGGTGGTATTTGAAGACGAGTTTGTGAGTTTCATTTTCATGCCCAGAAAGCTAAGCAAGTTGTCGTCACTGATTTCTGAGTAGCTACACCGCGTACGTGGATCAGCATCTACGGGTGCAGAGCATCGATTGATCAGAGACCTTAGGAACCCTTACATAATGAAGTCTGCATAAAGAGTGCCGAAGAAACCATCAAAGGTCTTACGTGACGAACAGTTTTCTCTAGCAGCATTCAACACATCTCTGATCAATCGATGCTCTGCAGTCGTAGTTGCTGACCCACGTACACAATGTAGTTACTTACAAGGGAACCTCCCCATCGCACCCCCCTCAGATTTAGTTATAAGTTGGCACAGTGGATAGGCCTTGAAAAACTGAACATAGATCAATCGAGAAAAGAGGAAGAAGTTGTGTGGAACTATGATCTGTCCGTTCGTTCGTTGCGTCTCTGTTCACTGTAATAAGTTAGTTTCTGTGTTTTGCGACCGCTCTGCAAAACCGTGCAATTAGTAGACGAAAGGACGTGCCTCTCCAATGGGAAACGAAAAGATTTAATCGCAAGGTCATAGGTCAACCGATTCCTCCACAGGAAAACACGTCAGATAATAATTGTCTTAAAATAAAAAATTAAACTGTTTACACGAGGCAAAACTTGAACCAAGGACCTTGCGTTCCGCAGCTGCTCACGCTCACCACGGGACCACGGCGCTCCTAAGCTCACGTTTTCCTTTATGTTGCCTCGTATATTGCGCGTGGACTACTCAGTTTGTATATTTTGCTTATTTTTTTCATAGTTCCACACAACTTCTTCCTGTTTTCTCGATTGATCTGTGTTCAGTTTTTCAAGGCCTATCCACTGTGCCAACTTATAACTAAATCTGAGGGGGGTGCGATGGGAATGTTCCCTTGTTAGAAAGCAGTGCTAAGAACTTGCTTTCCTCTTGAATTCGCGAGCTCCTAGACAGTTTCAAACATTTCCTAAGTCACAACTGATAAGGACTGTCTGCCTATCACAGAAAACGTCTTATTGAATGCATGATAATTTTTAGATATGTACTGTGGTAGCTTAACGGTAAACCAAACCTGTATCCGGAAATTCGGCATAATAACGTATTTGTGGACTGCAACTGCTTGGTTTTATTACATGAGAAGTTAACTTGAGTTTGTAACTCGACTGCGACTGTACTGCTTGCGTAACATTTGTGCGGCGTATTTTCCGAAGTCGCCTACGTTATTCGTGACATGAACGAGAGCAATTGCATTAATGCCTTCCGCGATCAGCTTTAACACGCATGTGATCGTTACGTTGATGCCAAACGATCTCAAATAAGGAACTCCACTGAGTCTAACAGCATTCCAAGTAACCAGAAGTGCAAGTAATCAGCAAAACCAGTACCTTGCTAAATCTAGAAATATAAATATATTTTTTTTTAATTTATAACAAACCGTTGTTGTTAAAGGCTATGGAACCTAAGAAGGCGATACAATAAGCACTGCTGAAAAAGTACCACTAAACTTCGGGCGCTTCAGTACATCTAAAACAATCATACACAAAGGTTGAGTTTAGCAAATGGTACTATGGTACTCCTTGCTTATTTGCGTGATGAATCCTTTTGACCGGTTTTAAGACTGTGTGCCATTTACGTGTTAAATATTATTTAGTATTTGCTGAGAATCAAGTAATGCATTAGTTGCGTGTTTGAGAAGTGGAGTTTCTAATGCACCATGCGTTAGGTAAATGCTGGCACGGCATTATCAACGCCAGTCTAGGCTCTTCGCTACTCTACCAAATATGAACTCCATTTCCACGGACGGCGTCTTAAATTAAACTTCTCTCTCTCTTTTTAGTGCCACATGTTTCCGAAGGGCTGTGCTTACAGTTCTCGTACTATATTACAAACAGCAACCAGCAGTACAATACTGTGGAATAAGAAAGATATATAAATTACCAGACGTGTGAACAAAACTCATTTTCATTGTTTATGGACAATAAACAATCAAGATTAGTTGTTGCAGTGTATTGTGACGTTTGTTATGTGCTGCCCGTGACTAACTTGTTTAAGCGTAGAATTTTTTTTTTAGGTAATGTAGAGGACCTGAAATACAATTTATTTATTTATCTGTTGTTTTCCTTTAGTTTGTCATCTGCATTAAAGAACAGACCAAATGTAGCACTGAAATTGACATGTATATAGCACATAATATTTTAATATAATTTCTAATGTGTTAGCAACAACTAAGCGTTATGCTGTTTAAGGGAAAAAATCGACGTACATTCCCTACATAACTACGGACTACCATTTGACCATCTGTCACACAGATATATATTCATCTGGAATCCAGAAGGCACACGCTACTGCTCTGTTATACTATGCAACACTGGTGGACACAAATTTTCGAAATAATAATTATGGGCTTAACTACTATACAACACTACACTACACAACACCCACTCAACACTACACTAGACTACGCTTCTGGACTTGGTATCAGAACCAAGCTGATTTTCTCATTTGTCTGGATGGTTACTCCCTGGCATACTGAGGTGCAACTGAGGATTCATAAGCTGATATTTTAGTTTTCGGCGAGTTCAGCTCATGCCACAGTTCCTCATTCCTTATTATACACTGGTGGTCATTGAAATTGCTACACCAAGAAGAAAGGCAGATCATAAACGAGTATGCATTGGACAAATATATTATACTAGCATTGACATATGATTACATTTTCATGCAATTTGGGTGCATAGATCATGAGAAATCAGTACCCAGAACAACCACCTCTGGCCGGAATAGCGGCCTTGATACGCCTGGGCATTGAGTCAAACACAGCTTCGATGGCGTGTACAGGTACAGCTGCCCATGCAGCTTCAATACGATACCACAGTTCATCAAGAGTACTGTGACGAGCAAGTTGCTCGGCCACCATTGACCAGACGTTTTCAATTGGTGAGAGATCTGGAGAATGTGCTGGCCAGGGCAGCAGTCGAACATTTTCTGTATCCAGAAAGGCCCGTACAGGATCTGCAACATGCGGTCGTGCATTATCCTGCTGAAATGTAGGGTTTCGCAGGGATCGAATGAAGGGTAGGGCCACGGGTCGTAACACATCTGAAACGTAACGTCCACTATTCAAAGTGCCGTCAATGCGAACAAGAGGTGACCGAGACGTGTAACCAATGGCACCCCATACCATCACGCCTGGTGATACGCCAGTATGACGATGACGAATACACGCTTCCAATGTGCGTTCACCGCGATGTCGCCAAACACAGATGCGACCATCATGATACTGTAAACAGAACCTGGATTCATCCGAAAAAATGACGTTTTGCCGTTCGTGTACCCAGGTTCGTCGTTGAGTACACCTTCGCAGGCGCTCCTGTCTGCGATGCAGCTTCAAGAGTAACCGCAGCCGTGGTCTGTGAGCTGATAGTCCATGCTGCTGCAAACGTCGTCGAACTGTTCGTGCACATGGTTGTTTCTTGCGAACGTCCCCATCTGTTAACTCAGGGATCGAGATGTGGCTGCAAGATCCGTTACAGCCACGCGGATAAGATGCCTGTCATCTAGACTGCTAGTGATACGAGGCCATTGGGATGCAGCACGTCGTTCCGTATTACCCTCCTGAACCCACCGATTCCATATTCTGCTAACAGTCACTGGTTCTCGACCAACGCGAGCAGCAATGTCGCGATACGATAAACCGCAATCGCGATAGGCTACAATCCGACCTTTATCAAAGTCGGAAACATGATGGTACGCATTTCTCCCCCTTACACGAGGCATCATAACAACATTTCACTAGGCAACGCCGGTCATCTGCTGTTTGTGTATGAGAAATCGGTTGGAAACGCTTCTCATGTCAGGACGTTGTAGGTGTTCCCACCGGCGCCAACCTTGTGTGGATGCTCTGAAAAGCTAATAATTTGCATATCACAGTATCTTCTTCCTGTCGGTTACTTTTCGCGTCTGTAGCACGTCATTTTCGTGGTGTAGCAATTTTAATCGCCAGTAGTGTATTATAAGCTGTGCATTACCAAGAGGTATTCCTGTCCTGTTCTGTAACATCTTATCTAATGGTACATTCCCAGAATATGTAATCCGGTGTGCAAATGGCTCCACACTCACAAGTGTCTGTGGTGCGATACTGTATTTGTAGCAGGTAGCTGGGATATGATCCGTGTTCCGACTTGTAGTGTTCATCTCTTTGGTCGGTAGGAGGTACATCACTCTTGTCTTTTCTTTTATATTATGAAGGAACTGGTAGATTCTTCTCCCTGTTTCTGCCCTGTATCAGATTTCTTGCCATTCTCCACCGATGCATGCCTTCATTTTCTTAATCGATACGGCTCTTGTGCCTAGTCCCTCCTTTACCTTATCCCATTCGAGCTTTTGGAGCCGTTATTTTGTACCCTTCTTTCTTACTGTTACGTCTAGAGGTAGCAACGAGAAGCGCCTCAGTTGGTGTTGTTCTATATGCGCCTGCCAAGCTCTGGAGTACACTTCTCCGTTTCTTTACCTTTCTGGCTCTGTTCGTTACGCTTATGTACAGCGAGGTTTATGCTGTAAGTGCGTTAATAATTTAGCTGTCAAATGGCGAAGAGGTTTTGCACGCTAAGCAGAGTGAAATGGAAACTGTTACATGATGAACGTCTTGGCCGATCGCTACGAAACTGATTCTCCTTATTTTCATGCCGTTTTTTCTGTCTCGCTTAAGGCTACACGTCACGAATTCCACTTGTGCGCTAAACTCTTCATCTCAGAGTAACACTTGCACTCTATGTCCTCAGTTATTTAATGGATGTATTCCAATCTCAATTTCAATACCTATGTTGATTAAAATTCGTCCTTGTGCGAGGTTGTTGTTAGCACAAGAAAATGGCATTCTACAGATGCTGCGGACGGCGCGTGCGATAGTCACTCGCGCCAATATCGTATGGTTTTCGGCACAGTTCGCGCGCGAGTGGCAAGACAGAAGGATGATACGACTGCAGCGACGCGCCACAATTATTCTTAGAAAAGCAGAGCAACAACTGGTTTTTACTCTTTGTTCGAGACGTTCCGTCACTCTTGTTGAAAGCAACTCCTGTACCTAACTTAGTAATGTGGTTTTGAAAGTTAATGAATCTGTTGAAGTTCCATTTCGTTGAAGTTCGAGTGCGGCATACTCTCATATAGTTAAGCGTTCCGTCAAGTCCATTATAACTACTGGGTGTGCCTGACAATACGCGGATTCTCTACAACTTGATTCCTTTCCCCCGTCTGCTATACTATTCCTCAAACGTATCAGCACACCTCCCGCCCCCTGATCCTCCTCGTCCCTTGTTGCTCCTCTCCTCTCCAACCCCGCCCTCTGCCACGCCTTCACTACTGTGTACCCCCTACCTTCCATCTCTACACCCTGCATCTCCTTTCCCAAGGTGCCTTCCATCAACTCTCCCACCCGGATGATGCCCTCTCTCCCTCCATTTATCCCTCCTATCAACTCTGATCGTCATCTGCCCTCCTTTCCTCTGTCCTTTCCCCAGGCTCCCTCTTCACCCCCTTCCATTCTGTTTTTTCCCTGCCTACCCTCTCTCTGCCTCCCTTCTACCCCCTCCCCCCTCTGAGTCCTTTTGCATTTCCCTCCTCTGCCTTTCCCCACTTCTGCTCACATCTGCGCAGCCTTCCCCCCCCCCCCCTTCCTCTTATGAGTCCTCATCCTCTGTCGGCTCCTTCCTCCCCTCCCCCCCCCCCACTTCGTTTTTCCTCTCCTTCCCCCCTTTTTATTTTCCATCATCCTTCCAGGTTCCCCCCTGTCTGCCCTCATCTGTGGTGTGTCATATTTGTGCCAACTTTTTAGTGCAATTTTCAAGTGAGTGTTCAGTGTTGTGTGTTTTTCCAAAGTGTTGTGAACAGAAATCATTCTGTCGCTGGGTGTGATTTTTATATCTCTTGTGAACAGAAACCAGACTGTCGCCGTGTTTTTTAATTGTGTATCTATTATTTTACCTGTCTGCTTCTTGTGTACTTTATTAGCATCTCCAACCTTTTGTTTTATGCTTTAAGTTCCACAATTTTCCGCCATTTTACCATTTAAGACACCGATTTTATCGCCTGCTTCTATTATTTATTATCTTCATTTTTTTAAACAAACTCTATAGGCTAAAGAGCGGCGTACTAAGCTGCTGCCATCCCGCCCCCTTTGGGGAGAATCGAAATTCATTAAAGGAAAAAAGAAACCTAACAATAAGAGAACACATCATGCAGATGACGTACACATGCTGCTTATCGCCATCTTTCGGACTTCGGAGAAGATCGGATCATTTGCGTGAGGGACTTGGGAGCATCACGCCGACAGATCGTACACATTGAGCAGTGCCGAGACGGACTCAGGACAACCGTGTGGCAAGAAATCTAGGCGTGTATCCTCTCAGAAAGACTGCACCACGCGAATACCATACCAGTGTTAGAGTGGTTCTGACAAACGTACGGATCACAATAGTTGAAATCTGGCCAAGGTTTACAGGCAGTGCCTCCACGAACCGCTGAGAACAGATTATTAAAATATTTTATCTCAGAGCTCAACTTTCCACGAGTCGCTTACCTGCGGTATCAGACCAAATATGTTCAAGGTGCAGAGCCGGAGGTAACATGGTTATACCGTGGTATTCAGCTCTGACTGTCATTTCCGCCGTTAGATCGACGTGAACGTGTCCTGGATGGTTCCCTCGAAAAGTATGACCGATTTTCTTCCTCAATACGAGCATGTACCCCAGCTAAAACATTAACTTTAAATATAGCGTCCAAAGTTTATAAGTAATTTTGTAACAGGAAAGCAGATGTAACATTCACCAACTGCGACATGGTCGCGTAATAAACAGTGATCCAGTACTGTCAAATGTTTTTTATTCCAGTCTTTGCTCACAATATCAGTTCTATAGACGAGACTGGTTTCAGTCCGTAATGACCATCCTCAGATCTTTATACTCCATATCCTAAAGTGATAAGGCCATAATAGCATCGTCAAAATATATAAACATAATCAGCACAGCGTCGTCACAGAGATCTAAAATAAGGTGTAGAATAGGCCACATCGTCCACACAGTCATTATTGCAACTGGCTACTCAACTGAGTAGCCTGTTGCAACGTGTAGAATAGACCACATCGTCTACACAGTCACAACTGGCTACTCAGTTGAGTAGCCAGTTGCAACAATGACTGTGTGGACGATGTGGCCTATTCTAGACCTTATTTTAGATCTCTGTGACGATGCGGTGCTGATTATATTTATAGAGGGTGTAACAAAAAGGTACGGCCAAACTTTCAGGAAACATTCCTCACACACAAATAAAGAAAAGATGTTATGTGGACATGTGTCCGGAAAAGCTTAATTTCCATGTTAGAGCTCATTTTAGTTTCGTCGGTATGTGCTTTACTTCCTCGATTCACCGCCGGTTGGCCCAATTAAAGGAAGGTAATGTTGACTTCGGTCCTTGTGTTGGCATGCGACTCATTGCTCTACAGTACTAGCATCAAACACATCAGTGCGTAGCATCAACAGGTTAGTGCTCATCACGAACGTGGTTTTGCAGTAAGTGCAATGTTTACAAATGCGGAGGTGGCAGATGCCCATTTGATGTATGGATTAGCACGGGGCAATAGCCGTGGCGCGGTACGTTTGTATCGAGACAGATTTCCAGGACAGGAAGACGTTCGAAGCAATTGATCGGCGTCGTAGGGAGCACGGAACATTCCAGCCTATGACTCGCGACTGGGGAAGACGTAGAACGACGAGGACACCAGCAACGGACGAGGAAATTCTTCATGCAGTTGACGATAACCCTAATGTCAGCGTAAAAGAAGTTGCTGCTGTACAAGGTAACGTTGACCACGTCACTGTATGGAGAGTGCTACGGGAGAACCAGTTGTTTCCGTACCATGTACAGCGTGTGCAGGCACTATTAGCAGCTGATTGGCCTCCACGGGTACACTTCTGCGAATGGTTCATCCAACAATGTGTCAATCCTCATTTCAGTGCAAATGTTCTCTTTACGGATGAGGCTTCATCCCAACGTGATCAAATTGTAAATTTTCACTATCAACATGTGTGGGCTGACGAGAATCCGCACGCAATTGTTCAATCACGTCATCAACACAGATTTTCTGTGAACGTTTGAGCAGGCATTGTTGGTGATGTCTTGATTGGGCCCCATGTTCTTCGACCTACGCTCAATGGAGCACGTTATCAGGATTTCATACGGGATACTCTACCTGTGCTGCTAGAGCATGTGTCTTTACAAGTACGACACAACATATGGTTCGTGCACGATGGAGCTCCTGCACTTTTCAGTCGAAGTGTTCATACGCTTTTCAACAACAGATTCGGTGACCGATGGATTGGTAGAGGTGGACCAATTCCATGGCCTCCACGCCCTCCTGACCTCAACCCTCTTGACTTTCATTTGTGGGGGCATTTGAAAGCTCTTGTCTACGCAACCCCGGTATCAAATGTAGAGACTCTTCGTGCTCGTATTGTGGATGGCGGTTATACAATACGCCATTCTCGAGGGCTGCATCAGCGCATCAGTGATTCCATGCAACGGAGGGTGGATGCATGTATCCTCGCTAATGGAGGACATTTTGAACATTTTCAGTAACAAAGTGTTTGAAGTCGTGCTGGTACGTTCTGTTGCTGTGTGTTTCCATTCCATGATTAATGTGATTTGAAGAGAAGTAATAAAATGAGCTCTAACATGGAAAGTAAGCGTTTCCGGACACATGTCCCCATAACATATTTTCTTTCTTTGTGTGTGAGGAATTTTTCCTGAAAGTTTGGCCGTACCTTTTTGTAACACCCTGTATAAACAGTGATCCAGTATCGTCAAATGTTTTTTATTCCAGTCTTTGCTCACATCATCATTCCTTTAGACGAGACCGGTTTCAGGCCGTAATGACCATCCTCAGATCTTTTTTACAGCATGTCCTAAACTGATAAGGACATTATGGCATCGTCAAAATATATAAACATAATCAGCACAGCGTCGTCACAGAGATCTAAAATAAGGTGTTTCGAGTAGCCAGTTGCAACAATGACTGTGTGGACGATGTGGCCTATTCTACACCTTATTTTAGATCTCTGTGACGATGCTGTGCTGATTATGTTTATATATTTTGACGATGCCATTATGGCCTTATCACTTTAGGACATGCTGTAAAAAAGATCTGAGGATGGTCATTACGGACTGTAACCGGTCTCGTCTAAGGAATTGAGATCAAAGACTGGAATAAAAAAAATATTTAGATGTAACATTGTAAAATGAAGTTTAGTTTACAGTGAATGACGGTGTTGGACTTTTTCTTTCTAGACTGGGACGAGCTCCGTTTCCCTCTTGATCGCATCCGCCTGGCTCTTTTTACGACCGGGCGAGCGCCGTATTGAAGATGCAATTTTGCTATTCTGCGGCAACCGAACAAATCCTACTGCACCACAACTAGTGTTAGATTTGTTGTAGTTTGATCTTCTTTACTTAATACCATTTCTTTCTTGATTTTCAGTCACCATAATCAACAGATTCTTCGTTTCCATACTGCAGTTGCGAAACGTTATAGCCGTAATGTCTGCCGCTTTTACCGGTAAAAATTTAGAACGCTGAAACCGACAATGCGCTATAGACACGTTAGTGAAACGAGAATGCGTCTGATCTCGAAATAAGACTTGCAAGAAAGAGCAGCTACAGCCGCAGGCTTGCATCCGAATGGTGTCGATCGCGCGCGGCTGTCGCAACTCTTAACACACTGGCCACACCCGCGCTCCGACCCCGATTTGAGTATAGCAGCCGGCTGCACTCAGACCGGAGCCCCGGTTATCGTGTTCGACATAACCCACCAGCGGCCTCGTGTCCGCCTCCAGGCACTTCATTTACTCCTGACTCAGTACTGTTGGCTTCGTAGCGAACATTCCTCGCCATATTCAGCATGCTACGAGGGTCACTTCAAAAGAAATGCACACTATTTTTGTAAAAATACAGTTTTTATTCTGCATGTGTGAAAGTTTTACAGTGTGTAGATACAACCTTCCCCCTTGTTTTCAAACTTAGTTCAACCTGTTCCCGTGAGTGGCGCCGTCACAGCATGTCTTCAAGATGGCTGCTACACTTGACGTTCGTCAGAAGCAACGGGCTGTCATAGAATTCCTCTGCTGTGAAAACGAGACAGTGGAAACATCCACAAGAGGTTGAAAAAGGTGTACGGAGATGCTGCTGTCGCTCGCAGTACAGTTAGTCGGTGGGCAAGCAGGTTACGTGATGAAAGCGGGCACGGAAATATTGAGGATTGTCCTCGCAGCGGCAGGCCTCGTACTGCTCACACTCCAGACAATGTTCAGAGAGTTAACGAATTGGTGACTGCTGACAGACGCATCACAGTGAACGAATTGTCACGCTACGTTGCGGTAGGGGAAGGAAGTGTTTGTAGAATACTCAAAGTGTTGCCTTTAAAAAAGGTTTGTGGCAGGTGAGTTCCCAGGATGTTGACAGTGGCTCACAAAGAAACAAGAAAAACGGTATGCAGCGAACTTTTGGAACAGTACAAGAATGGTGGAGATGAATTTCTTGGAAGAATTGTGACAGATGATGAAAAATGGCTCCATCATTTTTCACCAGAGACGAAGAGGCAATCAATGGATTGGTATCATGCAAATTCACCCAAGAAAAAAAAATTCAAAACCACACCTTCTGCTGGAAAAGTTATGGCAACGGTGTTTTTCGATTCCGAAGGACACTTGCTTGTGAACATCATGCCAAGTGGTACCACCACAAATTCTGATGCATATGTGACGACACTGAAGAAACTTCAAGCTCGACTGAGTCGTGTTCTACGACATCGGCAAAAGCAGGATGTTTTGCTGTTGCCCTACAATGCACGGCCACATGTCAGTCAAAAAACCATGGAAGCGATCACAAAACTCGGATGGACAACACTGAAACACCCGCCTTACAGTCCTGACCTGCCTTTATGTGACTATCATCTCTCTGGGAAACTGAAAGACTCTCTTCGTGGCACAAGGCTTGATGATGAAGACTCCCTTGTGCACGCTGCCAAACAGTGGCTCCAACAGGTTGGTTCAGAATTTTGCCGTGCGGGTATACAGGCGCTGGTTCCAACACGGCGTATGGCAGTTGAGAGGGAGGGAAATAATGTGGAGAAATGAAAATATTGTTCCTAAAGGATGTATCTACACACTGTAAAACTTTCAAACATGTAGAATAAAAGATGGATTTAAAAAAAATAGTGTGCATTTCTTTTGGAATGACCCTCGTAATTTTCTGTGACAGAATACTGTCGTTCGAAAGAACAGATAATGTGTTACGTCATTGTAGAGTTTCCTGAAAGCTTTCAGTTGTTACTTCGCAACTGGTTTCCCCCAAAAAGTGTCGCCGGCAATGAAAAAAAAGGAAAATTAAGGGATAATATCCCTTCAACAACATGGTCGTTAGAGAGAGAGAAGATTCTTTGTCTGGGGAAAGAAGGAGAAGGAAATCGATGGCGCTCTTTTCAAAAACACCGTAACAGCATTGCCTCCAGCTACAATTAATTCGTATCTTCATTCATGTAACGAGTTCCCTGTACACTATTTTTAAGGAGGACATTCAGTGGTTGAGAAACGGGTCATATTACATACATGAATGATCAGAAATAGTCACTGGAAGTGTGCGACGGTAGACGCAAAGCTTTAATTACCACCCCGAAAAAATAAAGTAATGAAATTAATTTTCTGCAGGCACTTACCTGCAGTACTGATATATGCTGAAACACTCACGCCTAAGTAGCGTATCAAGCTATTAAATAAGTAAAAAAATGACGCAGCTACTTTATAATGTGGACTGAAGTGTAACATTTCATTTTTTGCAATTGAAAGGGCACTAAGCTGCAACAATCAACACCGAGTTGGTGGAAGAGTGCGACAATGATGTACCATCATAGGACGCAGTTTTTAGTACCTGACGCTTCCAGTGTTATCGAACAAGTGAGAATGACGAAGTACGAAGAGACAAACCATCTCTCTGCGAAGAGCCCCGGGGTGTAATGTATTGCGAATACTTAGAAAGAAGGATCCTTTACTGTATGCTTATATGATAGCGGAACAAACACTGGTAGCAGTTACTTCTGTAAAATATCTGGGAGTACGGAACGGTTTGAAGTGGAATGATCATATAAAATTAATTGTTGGTGAGGCGTGTGCCAGCTTCAGATTCATTGGGCTGTTCCATGAGACTTTCGGAAAACATCAGCCGTACAACGCTGAAGATTGCAATGTCTGACAAGTACGAGAATCATCGCACAGTCAGCTTAACAGTTCATGTTGGCAAGAGTAATAAGAATGGAAAACAAAATTGGAGATCTGTTAGATAACGATCCGTTTGGCTTTAGGAAAGTTAAAGGCACCAGAGAGACAGTTCTCGCGTTGCGGTTGATACTGGAAGCAAGACAGAAGAAAAATCAAGACACTTTCCTAGGATTTGTCATTCTGGAAAAAAGTTTGACGGTGTAAAATGGTGCAAGATGCTCGAAAATCTGAGAGGAATAGAGGTGAGCTACAGGGAAAGACAGATGGTATACAATATGTACAAGAACCAAGAAGGAACAATAATTACGGAAGGCCAAGAGCGAGGTGCCGGATTGTAAAGGGTGTAAGACAGAGTTGCAGGCTTTCGACCATACTATTCAATTTATACATCGCAGAAGTAACAACGGAAAGAAAAGGAAGGTTCAAGAGTGGGATTAAAATTCAAGGTGAAAGGATGTCGGTGATAAGATTTGCTGAAGGCATTACTATCCTCAATGGAAGTGAAGAAGAATTACAGGATCTGTCGATTGGAATGAACAGTCTAATGAGTACAGAATATGGACCGAACGTATAAGGAAGAGAGACGAAAATAATGAGGAGGAGCAGATATGAGAACACTTAACATCAGTATTGGCGATCACAAAGTAGATAAAGTTAAGGAATTCTGCTACCTAGGCAGCAAACTAACCCATGGCGGACGGAGCAAGCAGAGTAGCACTGGCAAAAAAGGGCATTCCTGGCCTGAGAAGTCGACTAGTATTACACGTATGCCGCAGTTTGAAGAAGAAATTCCTGAGAATGTACGTTTGGAGCTCATCATTGCCTGGTAATGAACATGGACTGTGAGAAAAGTGGAACGGAAGAGAATCGAAATATTTGTAACGTGGTGCTACAGAAGAATGTTGAAAATGAGGTGGGCCGATAATGTAAGGAATGATGAGGTTCTCCACAGAATCGGTATGGAAAGAAAAATGTGGAAAAGTCAGAATAGAGCTGACCCCTTGGCCCCTCCCCCCCCCCCCCCCCAAAAAAAAAAAAAGAATGGCGTTGTGCTAACAGATTATACTCGCAACAAAGTACCATACTTCCCATAGCTCCTGATGACGTTGCGGAAAGCAGTCAAGACGATGTGTCATGGGAGGCTATTCAAGAGGGAGTTTTGCAAGAAGCCCATTATGCAAAGGGCAGCAAGTGACTTTTCCTCTTTTCTCGCATCATTTCCAAAATGCTGATGTGTTTTCAAGATGGTACCCAAAATTAATACCTTTACGAAGATGGAATCCGCCAAGTCTCCTGTTGTTGCGAAAAATGTGTCGCATTAAATGGTGCTTTTGTAGAGGAGGACTAACACATCATCAAGTTTAACGATTGCAACCTCATATTTCCGAGGTTATACTTAAAGCAATACGACTAGTACTCGTACAAACAATAAATCACAAATAGTGCTGATTTACTCCTATTGTTAATTGTCGGAATTACTCCTAGGTTCTTAACTTGTTGTTAGTTTTTTTGTTAGAAGAAAAGCAACAACTTAAAACAGTCATTCTTAAGGTGTTGCTTTTATCTACTACTTCGCACTAAATGTTTATGCGAATTTATCTATTTCTGACAAAGGTATCAGCTTTCTGTATGGCATAAAACTTCAAAAGCGTGTTTCATACGAAAACCCATCAGTTGGTCTGCTCTCTGCTAAACACATGTGTATATATTTATAGTATATTTGTTTTTGCATTAAACTGATAAATCGTATATCGTGGTAAAGTGATTCTTGGATGAATACATTAGTATACGGTTTCATTTACTATGTACCCACTGACAGATACCTGAAGTACTTGACAGTTTTGTCAGTGAGCAATTGCATAATATATGTGTTGTGTGTGTGGTTTCTCTTGTTTAAAGATTAAATGTTAAGCTGATTCCCATGAGCCAGTTTTAAGCCTGTTCCATTATTCACATGGTTGTCTCTAGCGTGAATGTGCTTGGGCCCCTTATCAGGATACTGTAGCTGTATCATCAACAAAATTCCATTTTCTCAAGAGCCCTCCGGCATCGCAGATAAATAATTTATGTAGGTCAAGAACAGGAGTGGATCATGTAACGAGCCTTGTGTGAGACCGTATTTAACGTTTTTCCACTGCAAATTCACTTCTATTTACGTGCTATCATCAGTTAACGTGACCCTTTGTTATCTGTTATTGATATATGGCTGTATCCATGCCACTTGAATGCTTTTATTGCCACATCGTTTTAGTTTCCGAAGTAAAATTTACAACGTACGCGATTGAAGTCTTGGCAAGGTCATCGAAAATGCCAACAAAGTAGCTTTGTTTTGTTTTGTCTTATGCGACCTGAATTTCTGAAATTATACTTCGCTTTTTCTGTGCGTAATCAATACTGCAACCCAAAAATAAACTTGTTGAAAGGCATTGTCAGCTAACTGGATCAATTTTCTTTTATGTGTTACCTTTTCAACACTTTGAGAACACGGGAAGTTGGAAGACGGATCTATAACTACACGTTCCTGTCTGAAACCCATAATAAAATCGCTGTTATTACTATACTTGCCGGCCGGTGTGGCGATGCGGTTCTAGGCGCTGCAGTCTGGAACCGAACGACCGCTACGGTCGCAGGTTCGAATCCTGCCTCGGGCATGGATGTGTGTGATATCCTTAGGTTAGTTAGGTTTAATTAGTTCTAAGTTCTAGGCGACTGATTACCTCAGAAGTTAAGTCGCATAGTGCTCAGAGCCATTTGAGCCATTACTATACTTGCACGTCAAAAATTGCAGAAATGGAAAGTGCTGTTGATGTGCGGTTTTGAAAGCATGGATTGCTCCTCAGGGGCTCGTGTTGTCAGCAAATAAAAAGATTGCAATAATATTTAGAAAGAGTATTTATTGTGCGAACACACACTTTTTGAAATGGAACAATGCCATTGACATTAACAAACCAAAACAGGGTAAATTAGAATGTCAGTTGCGTCTGCTGCAGGATTCTAGTGAGGGTAACTTACGAGATATAGTTTTTTGAAAAGTTTTCAAAGCGACAATTGTTTGTGCCATTCAACTTGCGTAGTCTTTCGGTACGATGTTGTTATGTTTGCTTACAGTGTGCCTGTGTGTTCGTTGAGTGCATTGCGACTCGCTAGGCAGTTAGTGAGTTACAGCCCAAATAGGCGATGGGATTTACCAATGCAGAAAAAGCCGACATACTCATTTTTTATGGAGAAAGGCGTATGCAGTAAGATATACGAATAGTCAACCATCTCGGCAGTTATTTACCATTGCTTTACGATTGCTTTCGCTACAAATACCATAGCTAATTGTCTTAGGCATAGTATAGGGGATGTTAAAAACAAGATGCTTGCTAAATCAGGCATTTATAAATTGTCTTGTAAAGATTGTAGCAAAATGTACATCGGGCAAACAGGGAGAAGTTTTAATACCAGATTTAAAGAACATACTACTGGAACAGCACGTAATAAACCACTCTTCGGACAGCATTTAGATATGGAAAAACATGCAGAAAACAGCATAAGGGGAAATCTGAAGATACTGCATGTAACCCAAAAAGGACCTATGATGGGTATTCTAGAGAGCCTGGAAATTTTTATACATAAACGGAATCCAGCAGCGATGCTGAATGAACAAATGGAGAGTCACGATAAAAACTTTTTCGAGCTATTTGAAAATATTATTTGTAGACAATGATGCTACTTTTCCTTTTATTCTTGTAATACTTTAATTCCTTTAATGAGTACTAAAAACGTGTCGCAAACTTTTTTTCTTATCTTTAGATTGTTAGGTTATTATTGATTATCGATATTTCCGCAACCTCAAATAAGTGACAACTTCTCTGTGGATGAAGAGCCATGACGTACCGCTACCACGGCAACGGACGCCATGGCCAGGGCAAAGAACACACCAGCTGCTACCATGACGACGGCGTCCTAACTACACAGTTTTTTTTTCTTTCGTTATTGATTTTCAATTCCCCCGAAGGGGGGCGGGCTGGCAGCAGCTTAGTACGCTGCACTACAGCCTACAGACTTTTTGATAAGAAAATGAAGAAGAAAGAAACAAGGAAAAACAGGCGATAAAATGATGACTTAAAGCGTAAAACGGCGATAAATGCGGAAAATTAAAACAGAAATAAAAAGGGGTTGGCAATGTCGATAAAATACACTGGAATCGGACAAGTAACATAGTAGACACACGATTAAAAACACATGGTGACAGTCTGGTTTCTGTTTGCAAGAGATAAAAAAAAATCACACCCAGCGACAGTATGATGGCTGTTCGCTACACGTCCCTAAAGACACACCACGGAACACTCACTGGAAAACACACACTGTAAAACACTGCACGAAAAACGGTGGCAAAAATACGACACTCCCGAGCCAAAGGCACATGGGGCGCGGGACCTGGAGGAGGGGAAAAAAAACAAGGAGAGAGGAAAGGAGAAAACGAAAGGGGGGAACCAAGGAGGGACTCATAAGGGGGGAGAGGGGCAGGGCAGGTGCGAGAGGGAATAAGAAGAGGCAGAGGAGGGAAATGCATAAGGACTCGGGGGAGAGAAGGGGGCAGTGAGAGGGGAGGTGGGGGAAAAGAGGAAGGAAAGGGAGCCCAGGAAAAGGACAGAGGAAAGGAGGGGGAGTGAGGATTAGAGTTGATAGGAGGGATAAATGGAGGAAGAGAGGGCATCATCCGGGAGGGGGAGTTGATGAAAGCCACCTTGGGAAAGGAGATGTAGGGTGTAGAGATGGAGGGTAGGGGGATACAACAGTGAAGACGTGGTAGGGGCGGGGATGGGAGAGGAGAGGAGCAACCAGGGGGTGAGGGGGTTCAAGGCAGTGGGAGGTGTTGAGGATGTGGATATGTTCGAGGAGTAGGAGCAGATGGGGTAAACCGATGAGATCATAGAGGATCCGCGTGGGGGACGGGAGGTGTATACGGAAGGCGAGGCGGAATGCATGACGCTCAAGGATCTGGAGGGACTTATAGAATTTGAGGGGGGGGGGGGCAGATATCCATGCAGGACTGGCATAGCAGAGGATGGGATGGATTAAGGATTTGTAGGTGTGGAGGATGGTAGAGGGGTGCAACCCCTATGTCCGGCCAGAGAGGAGTTTGAGGAGTCGGAGGCGGTGGTGGGCTTTGGATTGGATGGAGCGGAGATGAGGGATCCAGGTGAGGTGACGGTCAATGGTGAGGCCAAGGTAGGTGAGGGTGGGGCTGAGGTGGACAGGACGGGCGCAGACAGTAACGGGGAAATCCAGGAGTTGGAAGGAGCGAGTGGTGCGACCTACAATGATTGACTGGGTATTGAAAGGATTAATTGTCAGGAGCCACTGGTTACACCATGCAGCATAAAGGTCAAGGTGATTCTTCTGAAGAAGGCGTTGGGACCGTTGGAGGGTAGGAGCGAGGGCGAGGAATGCGGTGTCATCAGCATATTGCAAGAGGTGTACTGGAGGGGGGGGGGGGTGTTGGGGCATATCTGCCATGTACAGAAGGTAGAGGAGAGGGGAGAGGACAGAGCCCTGTGGCACACCGGCAGAGGGGTAGAAGGTGTGGGAAGTAGCATTATGGATGGTAACATAGGAGGGGCGGTGGGAGAGGAAGGAGGCTATCAGACGGATGTAATTAATAGGAACGGCGTAGGTTTGGAGTTTAAACAGGAGACCGGGATGCCAGACACGGTCGTAGGCCTTTTCAAGGTCAAGGGAGACAAAAATGGCGGAGCATCAGGAGTTAAGCTGGAGGGAGAGGAGACAAGTGAGGCAGAGGAGTTGGTCATCAGCAGAGAAGGAAGGTCGAAAGCCACATTGGGTGGTGGGAGGAGGTGGTTTTGGCTGAGGTGGTAATGGATGCGCGGGAAAGGATGGATTCCAAGAGCTTGCTGAACACCAGTGTGAGACAGATAGGACGATAGGAAGAGGCATCAGATGGAGGCTTGTTGGGTTTGGAGAACATCAGGATATGGGAGGTTTTCCACAGGTCGGGATAGAAGCCAGTGGCAAGGATGACATTGTAGAGGGCGGCAAGGATTGAAAGGAAGGAGGGAGGGCAGTGTTTGAGATGGCGATAGGTAATGCAGTCGTGGCTGGGAGCAGTGTTGCGTTTAGTGCGAAGTGTGAGGTGAGGCCGATGTCCTGTGTAGTGATGGGAGTGTTTTCAGATGGTGGTGTGTGGCCCAAGTACTGGAAGCTAGGAGCAAGGGGAGGAACAGAGGTATTCGTACAGTCCATGACGTCAGGAAAGAGGGAATAATCAAAGAGGGGATCATCTGGAATGGAAAAAACATCTGAGAGGTGAGAGGCAAAGTGGTTGGCCTTACTGAGGTTGTCAGGAAAGGATCGGTCATTAAGGAGGAGAGGGTACTGGGGGGAAGGGCGGTTCCCAGTAAGGCGGTGGAAAGCAGACCAATACTTGGAAGAGTTTATGGGGAGCGTGGTGTTGAGTTGGGTACATGTCTGGCGCCAGGCACGGCGTTTCTTCACTGTAAGCAGGTTGCGGATGTGTCGCTGTAGTTGCCGGTGGCGGGTAAGTGTATCCCGGTCACGAGTGCGGAGAAAAGAGCGGTAGAGGCGGCGGGACTCTCGAAGGAGGAGGACGGCCTGTGGAGGCAGGGCGGGGCGGTGAGGGTGGATGGCTTTGGTTGGGATATGGGTGGCGACGGCGTCAGACAAGGTCTGGTGCAGGAAGGCAGCAGTGCGAGATGGGAGGGTAAAGTCGTGGCCGGCAACCTGGGTGTGAATGGAGTCCTGGTAGGCATCCCAGTTGGCACGGGAGTAATCATGGACAAGTTTAGGAGGGACGTCAGGGCGAGGAGCGTTGCGGGGATGGCGACCATTAGAGATAATGAGGAGAACAGGAGCATGGTCACTGCCAATAAGGTCAAGGACATCTGCGGTGATGCGCCCAAGAAGGTTGGGAGAGGCAAGGACCACATCGGGAGTGGTGCTGGATTTGGATCGGGTGTGCTGAGGCAGGAGAACCAGGTCTCCCTGGAGGGTGGTGAGAAACTGATGCCACCGCTGGAGGTCGGCAGGATTACGGCTGTGGATATTGAGGTCGGCTAGCTACACAGACTAGAGGGCGCCTGATATACACTTTTGTAATCCATGGCAACGGCGTCCTCACCACAAGGAGTAGAGGGCGTTGTAGTCCTTCCATATTAACCGGTTTTGTAAATTAATTCAAATATTTTCTACGTAAATGTACATTGTAATACAAGACGACACCACTATCTGTGTGTCACAGATTGTTTTACTTTATATTATGACACATAATGTAATATACTTTTACGAATTTTACGAGTTGACTATGGAACATTTGTTATTATTTATAATTAACACTGCAATTGTAACTCATTTTAAATGAAATAGTTCCGTTTTCTGTTACTTACTGTCACTAAAAAAATTGTGTTAAAATAAGGTGACTAGTAATTACATATAATAAACTATTAAATTCCGTTGATCGCCACTGGGGGTGTTGCCGTTTACTCATGTGATCTCAGTACGCTATTTAAGCCCATACGAAGGGTTAGACTAGCATAGCTTCCTGCCGTTATGTAGACAGGAGTGACACCACCAGCAGTCGACCAATGGGTAACATATGTTGAATTTACGTAATTTTAGCTGTTGTATAATAGAGCCTTTCTGACTGATATCTATAATTTCACTGTGTAAATGCCCAGAAGATGACACTTGCATCGGGTTGAAACCGGTTGGCGGTATTATAACAATAACAAATGCGATTAAGACTGTTATTGAATTATTGAGTTATTTGTAGGCGAAACACAAGTATCGCAGCCTCCTAACATACCATCTTCCACGGATTCTAGAAGATGTGCCACGGCAGATAAGGACGTACTTGTGGCACCAGCATGATGGCGTTCCAGCCCATAGCACGCGAAGTGCTACATCATGTCTTCACAAATTATTTCCAAATTGTTGGATTGGACGCAGACGGCCGGTGTGGTCCCTGGATTTGACACCTGCAGACTGTTTTATATAAGGAAAGCTGAAAGACGATGTCTACAAGGACGTACAAACCACACCCGATGATATGCAACGACTTATTACTGGAGCCTGCTCGGATATCTCCAGTGAAAGGCTAGCGATTCGAAGCAGTCGTTCCATACCAGATTGGAAGCGTATCTTGCCAGTGCCGGTGGTCATTTTGAACACAACTGTGACCGTCAATTGTCACGTTACTGATCAGAATCCATATAACCAGTGGACGCATTTTCGTTGCTTATTAGCGTGTACTACCACAGTTATTACACAAGTGTTGGTGAGGGAACTTTTCAAAATACCATATCTTCTAAACGACTCGCACTAAAATCCTGCAACAAACACTATTGACCAATTTACTTTTAGTTAGTTAATATCAGTAGTCCTTCTATTTGAAAAACGTATTTGTCTGCACAAAAAGTACTCCTTTGAGTATTGTTGCAATCTGTTTATTGGCTAGCAATACAAGCCACTAAATACCAATCAATTCCTTGAAAAAAGCAAGTCAACAGGCCTTTTTCTTTTCCGCAACATTTGTGGTGCAATTTTTACATGATTCACGCTGTATATTTCAGTCTTTCAGATAATAAATCTTGACAAATCCAGTTGTAATCCAAATTGAGGTTTAAGTCAGCACAAGAGGTCAATACTGTTATTTAAATATCATCACAGCCAAAAGACTGACCAAAATGAATTCTGTTTCCTCTGTATTAGATTAAATGAATCTTTTGAAGCAGTATGTTGTGATGTTCCATTCATTTCTATTAATAGACAGGAAGAATTTATTTAATTTAGTGACTAGTGATTAGAATCAAACATAGTCTTTCTCCAAGATGTTATCATGGAGATGAGTATGATTTGCTTGACTGACTAGGTCACAAACACACTATTGGCCATTAAAATTGCCAGACCAAGAAAAAATGCAGATGATAAACGGGTATTCATTGGACAAATATATTATACTAGAACAGACATGTGATTACGATTCACGCAGTTTGGGTGCATAGATCCTGAGAAATCAGTACCCAGAACAACCACCTCTGGTCGTAATAACGGCCTTGATACGCCTGCGCATTGAATCAAACAGAGCTTGGATGGCGTGTACAGGTACAGCTGCCCATGCACTTCAACACGATACCACAGTTCATCAAGAGTAGTGACTGGCGTATCGTGACGAGCCAGTTGCTCGGCCACCATTGACCAGACGTTTTCAATTTGTGAGAGATCTGAAGAATGTGCTGGCCAGGGCAGCAGTCGAACATTTTCTGTATCCAGAAAGACCCGTACAGGACCTTCAACATGCGATCGTGCATTATCCTGCTGAAATGTAGAGTTCTGCAGGGATCGAATGAAGGGTAGGGCCACGGATCGTAACACATCTGAAATGTAACTTCCGCTGTTCAAAGTGCCATCAATGCGAATAAGAGATGACCGACACGTGTAACCAATGGCACCCCATACCATCAAGCCGGGTGATACGCCAGTACGGCGATGACGAATACACGCTTCCAATGTGCGTTCACTGCGTTGTCCCCAAACACGTATGCGATCATCATGATGCTGTAAACAGAACCTGGATTCATCCGAAAAAATGACGTTTTGCCGTTCGAGCACCCAGGTTCGTCGTTGCGTATACTATCGCAGGCGCTCCTGTCTGTGATGCAACGTCAAGGGTAACCGCAGCCATGGTCTCCGACCTAATAGTCCATGCTGCTGCAGACGTCGTCGAACAGTTCATGCAGATGGTTGTTGTCTTGAAAACGTCCCCATCTGTTGACTCAGGGATCGATACGTGGCTGCACTATCCGTTACATCCAAGCGGATAAGATGCCCGTCATCTCGACTGGTAGTGATACGAGGCCATTGGGATGCAGCACGAGGTTCCGTATTACCCTCCTGAACCCACCAATTCCATATTCTGCTAACAGTCACTTGATCTCGACCAACGCGAGCAGCAATGTCGCGATAGGATAAACCGCAATCACGATAGGCTACAATCCGACCTTTAACAAAGTCGGAAACGTGATGGTACGCATTTCTCCTCCTTACGCGAGGCAACACAACAACGTTTCACTAGGCAACGCCGGTCAACTGCTGTTTGTGTATGAGAAATCGTTTGGAAACTTTCCTCATGTCAGCATGTTGTAGGTGTCGCTACCGGCGCCAACCTTGTGTGAATGCTCTGAAAAGCTAATCATTTGCATATCACAGCATCTTCTTCCTGTCGGTTAAATTTCGCGTCTGTAGTATGTCATCTTCGTGGTGTAGCAATTTTAATCGCCAGTAGTGTGTTATAAGCTGTTGCATTACCAAGAGGTATACTGTATACTGTATACGTAGAGCAAGACGTTGACTTTAATATGCACACGTAAACAGTTACACCTTTACATACACTAAGCAGGCCTATTTATGTCTGAGTGGTGGCAGAATGTTGTTCCGTGAATTATGCCGGCGATGTTTTCGTGACAACGTCATCTAGCTCACAGATACGTTCAGTTATAATACTGGTTCAACCTTGGCGCTGACAGGAGGCAGGAAAGCACTTGCACTCAGCTGCGGGAGTCAGCGCCGAAACGAACCCTTTCCACCTAGTGACTCAGACGCGGATGTTGCCTTTCACGGGCAACACTGTACAAGCTACGCAATCGGGACATACCTCCCTCGTAGCTTAACCGCGATCTGCTAGTAGTTCCCTCCAACTCTTCAGATCCCGGCATTCAGGGTTCTCTCTAATTTTCTGGACTAGGACCACTCATAGAATAGGATGGATACTGTCTTTACTCCACAGCAAGGTTGCAGATTGGAATTCCTCTCTTCCCAAATACGACTGTAATACCCAAACTAGCGTGGCACGTACCTGCAATGTGAGTCAGGCTTAAGCTTGTCTTTTCCAAGCCGTTGGCAATAGATTCGAGTAAGTGTAATTACTCGATTTGGAAAGACATTGTACATGCGTCAGTTGCCATACGAGAGTGCGTCGTAATCGAAATGTTCGGAAGCTTCAGCGGAATGTCCGGTATGTGTTTCGAACGGTAAGGTGACATAACCTGTAAATACAGATTTTTGATTTTCTTCGGGAAGGGGGGGGGGGGGGATATACTCCAAACCTAAGGGTAGTGTGGCACTTGGAAATGCACTGATTGGTCAGTGAATACTCTGATGTAGTTTCAAGGCTAGTTCCGACCAGTATCCAGAGGGTTCCCCTTGACGTCGCGGGATTTCTGACTGTCATTATTTGGCTTAAATTGGTTAAAATGGTTCAAATGGCTCTGAGCACTATGCGACTTAACTTCTGAGGTCATCAGTCACCTAGAACTTAGAACTAATTAAACCTAACTAACTTAAGGACATCACACACATCCATGCCCGAGGCAGGATTCGAACCTGCGACCGTAGCAGTCGCGCGGTTCCGGACTGAGCGCCTCGAACCGCCAGACCACCGCGACCGGCTTAAATTGGTTACTAGGCCGCACTGTGGAATAGCCGGTTGTTGGCTGTAGAGATGCTTCAACCAGTGAAGATGCCTGTGGCCCTGAAACAAACCCATCATTCTGTTCACACTGCTGGCAGCCTAGCTGGACCTATAGGTGGTTCTAAATTCGCAGAAATCAGACGTTGGTTGTGATCTTGGACTACAACTCCAAGTGGCGTTTTTGTGCGAGTGCGAGGGTTTTTACGTCGGCAGCTTAGTATAGTGATACCTGATCGGAGGATGCCCTTTATCATAGTCTTTTGTAATATGATTTAGACCAAACGATTGTTTTTGTTCATTGGAGAACGAAGACACTGCAAGGCGCCAGCTGAGGGTAACGGAGATTATAGGCGTTGAACAGTTCCATTCCAGTAGTGGGGCCCGAGAATTTATTGACAGAAATCGAATTGCTATATGGTAATTATCCAATGTTTTCAGATTATTTCACTGACATGGCAATGCAGACAGCTGTGCAGATCCACTAAACGGCATTTTTCATCGAGTGGGCCACACAGTGGTTCAAATGGTTCAAATGGCTCTGAGCACTATGGGACTCAACATCTGAGGTCATCAGTCCCCTAGAACTTAGAACTACTTAAACCTAACTAACCTAAGGACAAGGACATCACACACATCGATGCCCGGGGCAGGATTCGAACCTGCGACCGTAGCGATCACGCGGTTCCAAACTGAAGCGCCTAGAGCCGCGCGGCCACACCGCCCGGCGCCACACAGTGAACATGTATTTACAAATTCACGTAACAGCAGGAGAGAAGAACATGTACACACACCAAAGAATTATTTTACCAGTGTGGTGCCTGAGACTAGCGAGCACCCGACAAAAACATATTTCACAAACTGGGAACTTTTTTGTGTCAGTACGTCATGTTTTGATCTCTTATATCAACGCCATCTGGCGTCTCCTTGAGTTTACGACGTTTACGAGGTTGGAGCCAACGGCCGTTTGACATGCGACGTCTCATGGTTAACAGCTAACGTGTGCATTTCGCACGAGACTTTATATTTTACTTGTACTGCTCACTAATGTGAGCATTTTTGAGCAGTTTGTAAGTACTTACTTGTTAGCGTAAGATTCGTTCTTGCTGCCACTTGATTTTTCTTTGTCATACATCCCAACATATTAATGACTTTTATGTTGTTTGTTATTGCCACAATTTTCTAAAGATGATGTATCGAACAGCGTCAAAAGAAATAAATTTGTCTGCGACTAAAACACCTAGAAGAATTTATTGCATGCTACTGTGCCATTGTATACGTGCTTCTACACATAAAAAAAATTGCAGCCACGGACACCCTTGGACACTAAGTAAAGGCGTGTGGAGAAGATGCAAACGGTGTGACTACAGCGAAGCAATGGCCCTTGCCTTCCAACAGCAATGAACCGAACGTGAAGGACAACACATGTCAAGAACGTATCGGTTTAGTTACAACCCATGAACACCGCCTCGGTGAGCCGTGCCTCGTACTACTATGCATGTAACTGCTTCGCAAATAACACAAACTCTACGCCAACAGTGGTATTGATTTCCAATTTTCAGTCAACATGCGCGAGAATGACGCTAGAAATGGTACGACTCGTCATTTATTAGCCTGCTGTTGCGGAGCACCTCTACTGAGAAGCCAAGGACGATGCGATATACTTCCCCATTGTGTTCAGTATGCAGCTGAAATGAGTAGCTGTTAGGTGCTTAAGTACATATTCTTGGAGGCAAAACTACTGAGATCGTAAAAAGCAACATACTGGCGTCGTAGAAACTTACGCCTAAGGCGTAAAGGAGAAGTTGCAAACAGATTATCTTACACAGGCCTGATGTTAGCCTCCGATTGCGCAGCGTTTCCTGTGGTAGACGTCACAGCCCAAAACAATGGCACGCTTTACAAACATACACAGTGATACAGACGACCAAAGGTCTTACGGGGAAGGTCGAATTTTCGCGAACGCTTATAACACTAACGCTAATAAATTACTTTTTAGCGAAACATCGGGTAAATTTTCACTTACGTGTCACAGACACAGATGGTAATTCCGATGGTGTGAATTCATAATTGCTTCAATGAGTGGAATAAATGGGTCGAATGCAGTAAAGCATGAATGTACGTCCTGAAACAATAACTAAAAAAAATCAACAGTATGATTTTACATACTAAGAAGGGAACCTCCCCATCGCACCGCCCTCAGATTTAGTTCTAAGTTGGCACAGAGGATAGGCCTTTAAAAACTGAACACAGATCAATCGAGAAAACAGGAAGAAGTTGTGTGGAACTATGAAAAAAAAAGCAAAATATACAAACTGAGTACTGCATGTCGATGATAAGCAATATCAAGGACAGGGTGGGATCAGTAGCGCCGTTTTTAGCGTGAGCAACTGCGGAACGAACGGTATTTGGTTCAAGTCTTCCCTCGAGCGGAAATTTTTACTTTCTTTATTTTCGCAAAGTTGTGGTCTGTCTGTTCGTTCATTGACGTCTCTGTTCACTGTAATAAGTTCAGCGTCCGTGTTTTGCGACCGCACCTCAAAACCGTGCGATTAGTAGACGAAAGGACATGCCTCTCCAATGGGAACCGAAAACATTTGATCGCAAGGTCATAGGTCAATCGATTCCTCCACAGGCAAACACGTCTGGTATATTCTATACGACACTGGTGACGGCATGTGCGTCACATGACAGGAATATGATGTCGACCCACCTAACTTGTACACTTGGCGAATGGGTGAAAAGATTCTTCTACCTTGCCCAATTTAGGATTTCTTGTGGATGTCATAATCACTCCCAAAAAAGTGATGAAAACATAAGAGTTTGTCACATAAACTGCAACAAATGAATGCAACAGTTTCACAGTCGCACAGTTTTCCCTGTGCTCTGTCAAAACATATGTTTTTAACGTTTTCAAATTTTTCCGTGTGTAGACTGTGAAATCCTGCATATGTCCAAGCAAATCTGAACATGTCCTGGGATTTTGGAGAGCGAAGTTGATTATGTGTGAGTACCTGAACGTTGATAATTGTCTGAAAATAAAAAATTAAACTTTTCACGCGAGAGACTTGAACCAAGGACCTTCCGTTCCGCAGCTGCTCACGCTAACCACGGGACCACGGCGCTACTGAGCCCACACTATCCTTGATGTTGTATATCTTGCGCATGGACTACTCAGTTTGTATATTTTGCTTATTTTTTCATAGTTCCACACAACTTATTCCTGTTTTCCCGATTGATCTGTGTTCAGTTTTTCAAGGCGTATCCACTGTGCCAACTTATAACTAAATCTGAGGGGGGTGCGATGGGGAGGTTCCCCTGTTAGTAGTACGACTGGAACGGGATGCACTCAGCCTTATATTACCCAATAGAGGAAGTGCTTCAATGAGAAAAGTAATTCCAAGGACTGGAAAACAGACAACGAACGTGCTGACCCCATGAAACTTCTTTTTTTTTTTTTTTTTTTTTTTTTTTTTTTTTTTTTTTTTTTTTTTTTTTTTGTCGTCAGTCTACTGACTGGTTTAATGCGGCCCACCACGAATTCCTTTCCTGTGCTAACCTCTTCATCTCAGAATAGCACTTGCAACCTACGTCCTCAATTATTTGCTTGCGGTATTCCAATCTCTGTCTTTCTCTACAATTTTTGCCCTCTACAGCTCCCTCTAGTACCATGGAAGTCATTCCCTCATGTCTTAGCAGATGTCCTATCATCCTGTCCCTTCTCCTTATCAGTGTTTTCCACATATTCCTTTCCTCTCCGATTCTGCGTAGAACATCCTCATTCCTTACCTTATCAGTCCACCTAATTTTCAACATTCGTCTATAGCACCACATCTCAAATGCTTCGATTCTCTTCTGTTCCGGTTTTCCCACAGTCCATGTTTCACTACCATACAATGCTGTACTCCAAACGTACATACTCAGAAATTTCTTCCTCAAATTAAGGCCGGTATTTGATATTAGTAGACTTCTCTTGGCCAGAAATGCCTTTTTTGCCATAACGAGTCTGCTTTTGATGTCCTCCTTGCTCCGTCCGTCATTGGTTATTTTACAGCCTAGGTAGCAGAATTCCTTAACTTCACTGACTTCGTGACCATCAATCCTGATGTTAAGCTTCTCGCTGTTCTCATTTCTACTACTTCTCATTACCTTCGTCTTTCTCCGATTTACTCTTAAACCATACTGCGTACTCATTAGACTGTTCATTCCGTTCAGCAGATCATTTAATTCTTCTTCACTTTCACTCAGGATAGCAATGTCATCAGCGAATCGTATCATTGATATCCTTTCACCTTGTATTTTAATTCCACTCCTGAACCTTTCTTTTATTTCCATCATTGCTTCCTCGATGTACAGATTGAAGAGTAGGGGCGAAAGGCTACAGCCTTGTCTTACTCCCTTCTTAATACGAGCACTTCGTTCTTGATCGTCCACTCTTCTTATTCCCTCTTGGTTGTTGTACATATTGTATATGACCCGTCTCTCCCTATAGCTTACCCCTACTTTTTTCAGAATCTTGAACAGCTTGCACCATCTTATATTGTCGAACGCTTTTTCCAGGTCGACAAACCCTATGAACGTGTCTTGATTTTTCTTTAGCCTTGCTTCCATTATTAGCCTTAACGTCAGAATTGCCTCCCTCGTGCCTTTACTTTTCCTAAAGCCAAACTGATCGTCACCTAGCGCATTCTCAATTTTCTTTTCCATTCTTCTGTATATTATTCTTGTAAGCAGCTTCGATGCATGAGCTGTCAAGCTGATTGTGCGATAATTCTCTCACTAGTCAGCTCTTGCCGTCTTCGGAATTGTGTGGGTGATGCTTTTCCGAAGGTCAGATGGTATGTCGCCAGACCCATATATTCTACACACCAACGTGAATAGTCGTTTTGTTGCCACTTCCCCTAATGATTTTAGAAATTCTGATGGAATGTTATCTATCCCTTCTGCCTTATTTGACCGTAAGTCCTCCAAAGCTCTTTTAAATTCCGATTCTTATACTGGATCCCTTATCTCTTCTAAATCGACTCCTGTTTCTTCTTCTATCACATCAGACAAATCTTCACCCTCATAGAGGCTTTCAATGTATTCTTTCCACCTATCTGCTCTCTCCTCTGCATTTAACAGTGGAATTCCCGTGCACTCTTAATGTTACCACCGTTGCTTTTAATGTCACCAAAGGTTGTTTTGACTTTCCTGTATCCTGAGTCAGTCCTTCCGACAATCATATCTTTTTCGATGTCTTCAAATTTTCCCTGCCGCCATTTCGTCTTAGCTTCCCTGCACTTCCTATTTACTTCATTCCTCAGCGACTTGTATTTCTGTATTCCTGATTTTCCCGGAACATGTTTGTACTTCCTCCTTTCATCAATCAATTGAAGTATTTCTTCTGTTACCCATGGTTTCTTCGCAGCGACCTTCTTTGTACCTATGTTTTCTTTCCCAACTTCTGTGATGGCCCTCTTCAACTGTGTTGCCTTCTGCGGTATTCCTTATTGCTGTATCTACAGCGTTAGAGAACTTCAAACGTATCTCGTCATTCCTTAGAACTTCCGTATCCCACTTTTTAGCGTATTGATTCTTCCTGACTAATGTCTTGAACTTCAGCCTACTCTTCATCACTACTATATTGTGATCTGAGTCTATGTCTGCTCCTGGGTACGTCTTATAATCCAGTATCTGATTTCGGAATCTCTGTCTGACCATGATGTAATCTAATTGAAATCTTCCCGTATCTCCCGGCCTTTACCAAGTATACCTCCTCCTCTTGTGATTCTTGAACAGGGTATTCGCTATTACTAGCTGAAACTTGTTACGGAACTCAATTAGTCTTTCTCCTCTTTCATTCCTTGTTCCAAGCCCATATTCTCCTGTAACCTTTTCTTCTACTCCTTCCCCTACAACTGCATTCCAGTCGCCCATGACTATTAGATTTTCGTCCCCCTTTACATACTGCATTACCCTTTCAATATCCTCATACACTTTCCCTATCTGTTCATCTTCAGCTTGCGACGTCGGTATGTATACCTGAACTATCGTTGTCGGTGTTGGTCTGCTGTCGATTCTGATTAGAACAACCCGGTCACTGAACTGTTCACAGTAACACACCCTCTGCCCTACCTTCCTATTCATAACGAATCCTACACCTGTTATACCATTTTCTGCTGCTGGTGATATTACCCGATTCTCATCTGACCAGAAATCCTTGTCTTCCTTCCACTTCACTTCACTGACCCCCACTATATCTAGATTGAGCCTTTGCATTTCCAATTTTCAGATTTTCTAGTTTCTCTACCACGTTCAAGCTTCTGACATTCCACGCCCCGACTCGTAGAACATTATCCTTTCGTTGATTATTCAATCTTTTTCTCATGGTAACCTCCCCCTTGGAAGTCCCCTCCCGGAGATCCGAATGGGGGACTATTCCGGAATCTTTTACCAATGGAGAGATCATCATGACACTTCTTCAACTACAGGCCACATGTCCTGTGGATACACGTTACGTGTCTTTAATGCAGTGGTTTCCATTGGCTTCTGCATCCTCATGTCGTTGATCATTGCTGATTCTTCCGCCTTTAGGGGCAATTTCCCACCCCTAGGACAAGAGAGTGCCCTGAACCTCTATCCGCCCCTCCACCCTCTTTGACAAGGCCGTTGGCAGAATGAGGCTGACTTCTTATACCGGAAGTCTTCGGCCGCAAATGCTGCCAATACTGCATCAAAATTATTCCATTTGGGAGTGGGGTTACACCCCGCTCGGGTTAACACGTCGTGCTCCTCTATGCCTGATCGCGCAGTTTCAGGAACGCACTATTATGGCAGTTACACTTAACGCCATCTTTGATTTACAGATTCGATTATTTGGGTACGGTCCACAGACTCCTATAACAATTAGAATTACCGATTTCACTACTACACGGAACTATTACAACCGGATGAATGCAGATCGAAGAAGTGACGCATGAATCTGAAACTTCGTGGCAGAATAAAGCTGTCTGCCGGGTCGGGACTTAAACTTTAATTTTTGCCGTTCACTGGCACTCCAGTTGAGCTATCCATCTACATCTACATAGCTACTCAGCAAATCACACCTAAGTGCCTGGCAGAGGGATCATCGACCATCTTCACAATAACTTCGTGTTGTTCCACTCTCGAACAGCGTGCAGAAAAAACGAATATCTATGTATTTCCGTGAAAGGTCTGATTTTGCTTATTTTATTATGATGATCGCTCCTCCATACGTAGGTGAGCGTCAGCAAAATATTTTCGCATTCGGAGGAGAAAGTTGGTGATTGAAATTTCGTGGGAAGATTCCGCCGCAACAAGAAACACCTTTGTTTTCAAGATTTCGATCCCAAATACTGTATCATGTCCGTGAGATTCTCTACTCTGTTTCTCGATAATATAGAACTTGCTGCCCTTCTTTGGACTTTCTCGAAGTACTCCGTTAGGTATCTCTGGTACGGATCCCATAACGTACAACAGTACCCCAACAGAGATCTGAGAAGCGTAGTGCAGGCAGTCTCTTTAGCAGAACTCTTGGACCTTCAAAGTGTTTTGCCAATAAAACGGTCTTTGGTTCGGTCTCCCCATAACATTTTCTATGTTTCGTCCCAATTTAAGTTGTTCGTAATTGTAATTCCTGGGTATTTAGTTGAATTTATGGCCTTTAGATTTTAACGGATTTCTTGTAGCATTCCTGTGGATGACCACACGCTTTTCGTTGTTTAGGGTCCATTTACAATTTTCGCACCATACAGATATCTTATCTAAATCGTTTTGCAGTTGGTTTCGATTTTCTGATTATTTAACTAGACGATAAAAGACACTATCATCTGCAAACAATGCAAAATGGCTACTCAGATTATCTCTTAATCGTTTATATGGACAAGGAACGACAGAGGGCGCATAACACCACCTTGGTGACCGCCAGAAATCGTTTCATAACTGAGACGATATTCCCAAAGCCACTTATGAGGTACGTGTGAAATCTTTCTGGAAATGTAGAAATACGGAATTGATTTGAAATCCTTTGTCGATAGCACTCACACTCCGTGTGAGTAAAGAGCTAGTTGTGTTCCGCAAGAACGTTGTTTTCTAAATCCGTATTGACCATGTGATATGTGATACAGGTCGCTAGGTCAGTTGCTCGCATGAGGACCAGCTCACATGAATGGGCTTGCGTTACTGGTTACAGGCAGCGGTCCAGCCAGGTAAAGATGATGACTCTGAGCACCATGGGACTTAACTTCTGAGGTCATTAGTCCGCAAGAACTTAAAACTACTTAAACCTAACTAACCTAAGGACATCACACACATCCATGCTCGAGGCAGGATTCGAACCTGCGATCGTAGCGGTCACGCGGTTCCAGACTGAAGCGCCTAGAACCGCTCGGCCACACCGTGCGGCGGTCCACCCAGGTAAAGGCACCCATCGACGGGCTGGTCATACCTGCTATCGACAAGAAACCGGGCACGATTTTGAAGTATGCATGGGGAACCGACAAACCACAGCAAGATGAATAAGGTGTGACACTAATTACAAAAATAAAAGGAACACTAAATTTCCTGACCGTAGGCGGAAAAGACTGGAAGAAACGATATTTGACTCTGCATGCTCTTATCGCCGTAGTCAGCAGAACTGTATTAACAGTCGTAGTGTGATAATAGTGAGAGCACCCTTCGATTTTATAGTGTATTTAGAGTCGTCCACTTAAACGTTTCAGCCCAAGTATGTGTGGAGCAATTACAGATATTGCAAAACAACTGTCATGGATATGAATGTAAGGCATGGGCTCATGAAAGTAAATACTTTGCGTACTATGCGACATTCTAAAACATAAGCAAATATTATTTTCAACGCAAACTTCTGGTTTTTAAATGAACACCCTTTGCTATTTCTTACGCAATCAGTAATGTGAAAAATCAATAAAACAATGGTGTTGGTCCCATCGAATACGTCAGTTACATCCCGAGAAATTGCAAAGCGAAGTTGACGCTGGAAATAAACTAAACGCTTCGCTACTGCACGTCCCGAGGTGCAAGCGTGAACCTCACGTTGCTCGTAATCGGAATGTGATTGACGTTCTGCGATGCAACATTTGCTGTACTTATTGCAATTTAGGCTGTCTTTAAGGGAACTGGAAACAATGCAGATGTACAGTTACATAACTATGTACAACTACCATTTACCCCTCTGTTACTTCCTTGGTCAACCATTAATTATGTTTACCCTGGCCGGTATGTTTGGTTTTTGTTACCGTTGTGTCCGTTCTAGTACTGTAGTAACGAACAATAAAGCACAAACGAGTAAACAGTTTCCTTATTTTTCAAAATGGTTCAAATGGCTCTGAGCACAATGGGACTTAACTTCTGAGGTCATCTGTCCCCTAGAACTTAGAACTACTTAAACCTAACTAACCTAAGGACATCACACACACCCATGCCCGAGGCAGGATTCGAACCTGCGACCGTAGCTGTCGCGCGGTTCCAGACTGTAGCGCCTAGAACCGCTAGGCTTTTCATTGAGTGTGGCTGCACGTCTATATTGTTTCCCGTCCATTCAATAGCAGCATAAATAACAATAAGTACAGCGTTTGTTGAATTGTAGTATGTCAATCACACGTGACTGCGAGCAACGTGGGGTTCACGCTTGCCTCTCGGAATGTGCAAAAGCGGCGCATTTCGTTTATTTCAAACATGCGAGCAACCAACGTCATTCTTTTTGCGATTTTTCATGTTACTGATTAAGTAATAAATAATAAGGAGCGTCCATTTAAAAACAAAAACATATGTTTGTGTTGAAAATAATAGTTGCCTACGTTCTAGGATGTCTCATTGTATTTACTTTCATGAGCCCCTGCCTTATATTCATACCCGTGAAAGTTGTTCCAGAGATATTTACGCTGAAACATTTAAGTAGGCCACCCTGTATATTATTAGTATGGGAAGCTACGTTTGAACACGATTCGAACTATTCACGTCACAGTTTCGGGAATCCTGGATTCTCTTCGATCTTTTGATCAGTCTGCGATCTAGTGACTTTTCTTGGTACTATCATAGCCCTCTGTCTCAGCGTTTTTGATGCACTATAAATTTTAATTTAAAAAAATGAATGTGAAATATAAACTGAAATATCTTTCTAAGGTGCAGGTCATGTGTAACAACTGCAACTACATTATGTAAATGAAAAGAAGATTGCAGTTATGATTCTGTCCAGTTCCCGAACTTTCGGTCGTCTCGCTATCTGGTGACGTTTGTTGGTAATATCTCAAAGATGAGTCCTGCCCACTCTAATTCACTCTCGCTATAAAAATTATAGTTACTTCATTACGATACATTTCATTTTTTTCAGTATCTAATTCTTGGTTAACTGCCTTGATTGTTTCTTCTGGACGTTGTCGTCTTGTTTTCAAACCGATTAAAATCTGGTAACGTTTTGATCTGTTATTGTAATATGTGAACAGGACTGAACTGCTCATTTGCAACCTACTTGGTAAATCATTACCCCCTCTAATAAATAAAAAAATGTACTGTGTTCAGTCAAGTAATATTTTGTGGAGGACAACATTTTTGTCTTTGTCTGTTGCCTTTACTTAAAAATCAGCACAAATATTGATATATGCAGACATACTGGTACGGTGGTAAGAATTCATATTGTAAATTTGTTCAAACACAATATGAGTTTGTGCAGAGGTAGGATTTTATGCCGTTTCTGCAGTGTGATGACAAATTTTAGCAGAACTATAGCTTACTGTTGTGGCTATAGTCCGATTTAAATTACTTGATTCTTGACATCTTTCACTTGCCGCTACAGTGTTGCCACATCGGCTACCGGCTCCTGCTCAGTTACGGGTGACACTGACACACAAACACGGCGGGTCAGTTCACAAATAGTGTTAATGTGTAACACAAAGCGATGTTGGAAGCGGCCGCTGCGAGAAATGTCTGAAATGCGATATACTCTATCCACAGCTGATCATAAGCGACCAATGTCTGAAACGCAGCAGACGATGCGTTTTGTAGCTCTGAATTTAAATTCATCTCCTTAGCTAACCCTTACCCCGTGATGTTCAATGTATCCTTGGACACGGCGGTCAGCAATATGCGGTAGGACTAAAATCACGATCGCTTTGTTCTTGGCGATTTTAGCTAACCTCCACGAGAAAACACGAAGCAGAAAAAAAATCAGTATCAGTTCTAAAAGTAAACTGCTCCCCATCGTTAGTTACCATTACCTGAAACTATTCTCACAGGGGCTACACGAGGAGCCGCGTTACCAACCTATGAGCAGCCCTCGTTGGCACGCGGTAGCTGATTATAGGCGAAATAGGCACATTCCAAACGAAAAAGTGATAAGAAGGAAAAAGGTCAAATAAAAAAAGTCGATACCTTGATGAAAATGATGCGAAAAATAATTACAAATCTTCTACACGTCAGATTTATACGATAACAATTGCATTAGGCCACATGACAGAGCTGAGTTGTTATATTTGTGAATGTGGTGACCCAGTCGAAACGATGGATTGTAGACTTTAAAAAATCGGTTTCGCGCAAAGTCGTCCGAATTTTACCTACGAGTAGTATAAGCCTATCTCTGAGATTAAGGCACGACGTTGAATCTTCTCTTATGCGGAAGTATCTAGTAGTGTTTGGTTAGTGCTGTGTATGAAACGTGTTATGTATGTGTGCGTGCGTGTGTGTGTGTGTGTGTGTGTGTGTGTGTGTGTGTGTGTGTGTGTGTGTTGTTTTTGGTGTGTTTATCTGTGTGATGAAATTAGAAATAAAAGTGCCAGTCCCATTATTTGGAATCCAAACACATCAAGAAAAAATGCCGGACAAAGAATTGAAAATGAACTGACCAATTATTGTTGCAGTTTCAACGGTTCAGGCGTCACGTTGAGCGCTCTGATTGTAGGAAAGTGAAGTGTCAACTATCAAGTAATTTTAATTGATCTATAGTTCGTAGTTTCTCGCGAATCCCTTATACTCGCACCGCGCTATTCAGACGCCACGTGATTGTTTGAATAAGTCGATACTGTATCGAACAATGCGATGTATCGGGAACTCTCGAGCCTGTTCCAAAGCCCATATCGTTTACCGAGCGCTAGAAGTTGGGTAAAGCCATTTAATACGCATTAATGTAAATGAGTTATCATTATTGTACATTTTCTGTATGTTATTGTTATTACTATTAGATTTTGATGTGCTTCGTTTAAAGTTCTAGTGACAGCAATTCAGGGTGGGGTGGGGGAGAAAAACGCAAAAATCTGCGTCCCTCTCTCCACTTTGTCAGAACCCAACCTGGATAAAACCGATCAACAATTAGGTGGACATAATGGAGGGTGTGTACGAAAAACACCACTAATGAATTTCTGATGGCGCGATGAGTACACAGTCCTGCTGTAGAGATCTGTGTAAGTCCACAGCCTGTGTTGATAATCTAAAACGTACAGTCGACCCACCTTAGTAAAACACCTCGGTTACAAAGTTAGCAGCCATAATTTTAGCTTATGGAGAAACTAATGGATAATGTGGGGACACGTTTTATGGCTTCAAATACCCAAATCGGAGACACCGAGCGCTCACAGTATACTCAAGACCGTTCCAGTGATAAAAACTTGGTAAGTGGTACCTCAACACAACCACAAAGTTATACAGTGACTTCGAACGCCAGCCTTGTGAGAAATAGTGGTTGTTTACGTGGATGAGGAGTCTCAAATGATCACTCCATCAACAATAACTTTTTCTCAAACGCAATAATGTGTGGAAAGTGAGCAGGAACAGCAGCTGCAGCCGTACCATTCACAGACGTTTTGCAAGCTTTAACTCCTGCTGACTACGAAGTCGTGGTGAGCCAGAGGTTATTGCGTCCTTATATGGTTGGATCCCAGTTTCCTTTCTAAGTTATTTCCTCGAATGAAATCCGTTTCACCAGAAATGGACTGCACAATAGTCACATTAGCCATGTACGTTCCTTTGAAAATCTCCATGCGGAAATTGTGAACACCCATCAGTTCACGTTTGCAGCTGAAGAAGGAAAACAATTTCTTATTTTTATATACTTTGTTTTTCTTCACAGCTATATTTATTGGTTTCACATACACACGCATCTTTCAGGGATGCGGTAATCCATCTAAATCCGCAATCTGTATCATCTCCTGACAAAGAGTGAGATAAAACTGTTTTCCACA